>NC_089597.1:36127950-36261513 GCF_019320115.1 Miscanthus floridulus
CAAAGATTAGCTTAGAAATTAAATTAGAACACTATTTCTAATTCCTTACGAAATCGAAAAGCGACTCTGTCCACGGGGCCCACACGCGCGGCCCACACGACACCGGCCCATGTGCGAGACGGCTAGCTGAAAGGTCCTTTTTTGGTTTTGGTAATTGAGTGATAACCCTAGGTGGACTAATTGTGTTTATGTGAGATACACAGGTGATTAGTCCATAGGTACATGTGTGTGAGCAACATATACCATGGCGGTGATGATGGCTCAAAGATGTTGCAAAGCTCACACATGTGACGATGAAGGAGCTTATTGCACATGAGACATGACATGGAGTCATGTGATCAAGGTGGAGAAGATCAAGACATGACTTGACTTGATGGACCGGTTGCAAGCGTGAAAGGCAAGTTGAAGGCTTTGGAGTGATGGATCACATGGCAGTGAAGCTTGAGCAAGACATGGCACCGATGGATGAAGGCAACGGTGAAAAGCAAGTGAAGTCAAGATCGATGAACCAATACGGTCACGAGATGATATGAAGTGGATCATATCATTTGGTGATTGGTTGGTGCATGTGTTGCATCAACAATGGAGGAGATGGAATGGAATGCGCAAGGCAAAGGTATAACCTCGGGCGTTTCATTTCACCGGTCATAAGTATGTAGAGAAGTTTATGACCGGGTTTAGGATAGATGGCCATACTATCAAGAGGGGCAAACTTATTTGCATATCGGTCATCTAGTGCCACTCGAGTGATCTAACTTTGCATCATTGCTAGGATAGAGTGGCGCGACAAGTTCAGTGGTTAACTCCTTGAAAAATGTTTGTGAAAAGCTAACACATGTGCACAAGATGTTGTACACTTGGTGGTGTTGGCACATTTGCAAAGGAGAAGATGTTGGTGAAGAAAAGGAGTTGAATGCATTGGTCACGGGGTGACCGGACACGTCCGCGTCCGATATGAGATACCAGATGCGTCCGGTATCTGTCTCAATGGCAGTATTCCTGACGTGACCGGACGTGTCCAATATAGATACCGGACATGTCCGGTATTCTGGCCAGGTGTAGGCAAAGTTGCCAAGGTGACCGGACTCTGGCTTAGTGTAGTGACCGGACGCTGATGACTTACTGTTTAGCGTCAGGTCAAAGTGATATTGCTCGAAACAGGATTGCAGATAGCGACCGGATGCGTCCAGTCGCCACACCGAACATGTCCGGTGTGAACTAGTAAGTCTCAGGTTTTAAGTGCTATAATTGATCGGACACTGGGAGCATCTGGTCCGATGTGATCGGACACATCCGGTCGGCCCAGAGCGGCTCTAGGAGCTCCCTAGACTCGACCAGACGCTATGTCTCCCGCTTCTAGTCGTTTTCTAACGGCGTGTCCGATCATGTGGTATTATTGTGCGTAGTGATAGACGATTGGCGCGAATGGCTAAACAATTTGAAATGGACACGTGGTGGTTAGGCTACGATCGGACGCAGTGACTGGACACGTCCGGTGCACACAACCTGTGCGTCTGGTCGTCCCAAAAAACACCCAGTGAAGGGGTAACGGCTATTTTAGCCCGTGGGGCTATAAATAGAAGTGTTGGTCGGCCTTTGGCTATAAGCTTAGTAGAGCTAAGCACACTAGAGCCTTGGTGGCTTATGTGGTAGTGCTTGGGAGCCCTCTAACTCACTTGAGATTGATAGTGTTCATCCGATCGAGTGAGTGAGTGATTCCAGCGCGATTGCATTGTGAGGTTGCATCGAGTGGCACTAGGTGATCAAGTTGCAAGCCGGTGGTGCTTGTTACTCTTAGAAGTTGCCACCTCATAGATGACTTGGTGGTGGTCTCTGTTGAAGCCCGCAAGAAGCTTGTATGGTGCTCTAGAGAAGAGCTTTGTGAGGGGCATTGTGCTCGCCCCACGGGAGCCACGAAGAGCAACTCTAGTAGAGCGAGACGCGAAGGGCGACAAGTGGTCCGACTGGGTCAAGTGCTAGAGCTTGTGGTAAGCACTCCACGTGGGAGAGTGTGACTTGTGGGTCACTACTAGCAAGAGGACCGGCGGCAACCTTAGAGCTTGTCTCAACGGGGACATAGCTTGTTGGCAAGCATGTGAACCTCAGGAGAAAATCACCGTGTCAACATTGTTCTTTCCGTTGGTTTACAATCCCCTTACACAAGCTTGTAATTACTTTCATATACATTGTGCTTGTGTAGTTGCTCTTGCAATTAGTTAGCTTGTGTAGCTCACTAGTTATCTTCTTGCTTGTGTAGCATAGAAGTAGCTCACTTGCGTGGCTAATTTGATTTGTGTAACCTTGTTAGTCATATTGCTTAGTTTGTGTAGCTAAGTATTTGCGCTCTCTAATTTGGCATTAGTTGCCTTTTTATTGAGCATTGCTAGTGAGCTTAGGAGCTTTGTGATTTTGCTTACTAGAATTGTGTAGGAGCTCCCCGATGTGCAAAATACTAGTGGCATAGGTTTGTGTGACCTTGCTCCTAGAATTAGATAGGTGAGCTCTAGCTAGCTTGGCACCTTAGTTGCTTAATTAGGATCTTTGCAAGGTGCTAGAGAACATAGATAGAGGGGTGTAGTCTTGGCTAGACCGATAGTTTTAATTCCGCACTTGTTTCGGTTAGCTGGTGCAATTAAGTTTTAGAAAGGACTATTCACCCCCCTCTAGTCTAGCGTCTAGACCCTTCAAGTGGTATCGGAGCTAGGTCTCTCATTTGTGGTCTTCACCGACCCGAGAGGATGGCAACTTATGGGCTAGATGTTGATTGTCCACATATTTTTTATGGCACACTTTGCTCGGTGGAAAAATTGGATGATATGTAATTTTAAGTTTATTTGCCCTCAAATATGGTGGATGGTAGATGTGGGCTTTTCTCATGTGTTGGATGAAAATAATCTAACTCAAGCACAAGAGAAATGCCTAGATCTCGACACTCAAGCTATTGACATAATGTATAGATCTTTGGATGATAGCATATTTGGTGAGATCATTGACATGAAGACCGCTCATGAGATTTGGAGTTATCACAATGAGAAGTATGGGATGCTCTTCGATGATGATGATGAGCCCAAGAAGGAGGCACACGAGGATGTTGAGCATAGCCACAATTCGGTAATTGTGGAAGATTGCTCCGCCTCATGGTCAAGTGATGATGATGATGATCATACCATAAGATCACTTGACAAGATTGATGATGATGCCACAAGTGATGCCAATGATGATGCTACTCCATGCACACTTGATGGTGATATTTATGGATCATGCTCGGGCTATGAGAGTAATGTTTCTTCAAGCTCTCTAACTACATCACATTGCTTCATGTCACAAGGTGACACTAAGGTATCTAATGCAAATGTGATTGATCTTGATTTATATGAGGAGCTTCTAGATAGATATGGTTGCATGATCAAAGTTTTAGAAAAAGAGATGGCTAAAACCGAGAAATTGAAAAATGAAAACTCTTTTCTAAAGAACACATGTGAACAACAAAAGCATCTACTTTATGTTACTACTTGTTCACATGAGGAGCTAAAATTGGCTCATGAGGAACTTAGTGTTGCTCATGATAACTTGGTACAAGACCATGCTTTTCTCACTAAGGAGCTTTCCAATGGAAAAATTAAAAATAATGAGAGCTCATCACATGAGTCAAGTGATCAATTGCAACATGTGACTAACTCTTATGATGTAGGGAAGAAGCATGTATCCACCTCTTGTGATGAGTTATTAGAAATGCCATGCTCTTCACATATAGATGCTTGTTCTACTTGTCTTGTGAGACTAACCTTTTGAAGGAGAACAATGAACTCAAAAATGAAGTAAAGAAATTGAGCAACAAGTTAGAGAGGTGCTACAACTCAAAAGTCACCTTTGAGCACATGTTGAAGACTCAAAGAAACTATGGTGACAAGTGTGGCATTGGCTTCAAGAAGAAGATGACAAAGGGCAAAAGAAAGAGAGAAAGAAAGATGAAGAAGCTACAACAAAGAAAGCTCTCTCATACCATGTGCTACCGGTGTCATAAAGTGGGACACCTTGAAAATGGTTGCCTTAACATTGAGAAGCTTAAGAAGATAAAAGAAGAAGAGAGGCTAAAGCATGTCAAGTGCTTCAAGTGCCACACTTGGGGTCATCTTACCTCAATGTACCCAACCAAGCAATTGGTGAAGCAACAAGTGGAGCCTCAACCAAAGCCATAAGTTGAGCAAGAGAAGATACCCCAAGAGCAAGTCAAGATCTATCATGAAGATGGTGGTGACTTGATGACGATGAAGAAGAAAACAAGAAGGGGTGGAAAGGCAAGGCATCCAATGCAAACTCAAGATGCCAAGATGATGAGTAAGAATGAAGATGAGAAGAAAGATCATGCTCACATCAAGTGCTTCAAATATGGAAATATGGGACACTTTGCCTCTAAGTATCCTACCAAGCTTGAGAAGAAGGCTCAAGCAATCCATGAGAGGCAAGGCAATGGGAAGCACCACATGAGCAAGGAAGAGAAGGCTCAATCAAAGAGAAAGTGCTACTCATGCCGGGAAAGGGGACACATGGCTCATTCATTTCCCCTAGGTAACTCTTCTAAGCCTATTTCAATTGTTGATAATAATATTCTTAGAAAGGATGACAATGGTACCTCATTGGTTGCAATTGCAAAATATCCCACTACTCATACTAAGGCTTTGCCTAAGTATGTTGCTCTTAACTTGAGAGGACCCAAACTTATTTGTGTACCATCAAAAAGTGGATGATTGATTATAGGTACCATTGGCATTGGAGACTAGATTCAATTGATTTCATATTGATCATCATATGTTGAGTCAAGCTATGAAGTTTAGTGCACATCTAAACCCAATGACAAGTGAAAATTGAGTAAAGTCCAAGTGCTATCAACATACAAGTGTCATATTCAAGTTGTTGGTGATTCATTGGATATATTTGGCAACATGCAAATAATTGAGTTGAACGTTGTTAGTTGGATGATCATGAGCTAACCAAGGTATATCTTTTATTGATCATTTCATTTGGGTGCATATGAGTTGATTGAATTGGATAAATATGCAATGTTGCTTGCTATAAGATGATTGAATGGACAATTGCTTAGTAATCAAGCTTGGATTGATTTATGTTAGATAAATTTATGAGATGACTTTTAGTGAGTGGATTGAATGGATTTATGTCTTGTGAAAGTATTCAAATAAGTTGGTTTCAAGTTTGATTCATATTTGATGAAATTTAGCTCAATAGTTGAAATCTATCCTATAATTGAGAATCTGAGCTAGCTATGATCTTAGCCATATATGAGTGAACCAAACTTATTGGATTGGCATAAAAATTGGTGTACATGCTCTAGCCTTATGGTATAAGATGCTGTACAAATTTCATGAGAATTGGATAAGAGATGCTTTAGTTTTTGAGTGAATCTTGTTAGCTATAGTGCAGCAGTTTTCAGCATGTAGTAGTGGTGAAAGAATTAAAATCTGGTAGCAATCTAGAAGTCAAATGAAGCTAAAATTTTTACAATTGCTAGATAACTTAGCGAAGCACACCTCCACCAAATTTTGTGGTATTTGGATCTATACTTTGGTAGAAATGGATTTTTCTTTGAAGGGTACAGAATCTTCTAGAAAAGTGAAAATTATTGGATCTATTTTGAGTCACTTTAATTGAAAGGTCCTCAAGTTGAAAACATATTTTTATAAGTGATTGAGGCACCTAAGTTTGGTTTTAAGATGATCTAGAAGCATTACAAGTAAAGAGTACAAGGGCATTTGATTGTGGAGTGTACTTTGCATACATTTCGTACTCAAATTGTAAGATCAAGATCAAACTCAAGATGAAGATGAAGTTTAAGTTCTAGAGATTATTGAAGATCATTTGGTAGAAAGAAAAAGACTTAAACAAATAGAAAGAAAAAGACTTAAAGAAGGAATTAAGGTTACTCATCAAGTTAAGTCCATCACTTGGATCAATCAATCAAGTTACTTCAAGTAAGTGTCAAGAATGGTTCTTGAAGAGAGGTCACTTCTCCCTAGTGTAGCGGATTACCGCCTATGTGTAGATAAACCAAGTGTGGTACTTGGAAGGCTAACATGGAAGTGGTGATCCAAGGGACATTTGAGATGCTTAGTTGAAGCAATCAAAAGGGTTGATCAAGAAAAGGAAGCAACACCCAAAAGAGAGCTAGTTATGGCAATTCAAGTGGTATTTCAAATAGTTCTCTCATGCAAGCATTGGTCAAAAGATGAAGCAGGCTAAACACAACAAGATAGTGCACTTGATCATAAGTGGTATTCATTTCATATGAGTGAAGAATGGAATTCAAAATGGTATCTATTGGTCTTCACCAAGCTTATAATTGGATTTCACATTGCTATTGGAGTAATGTGGAATCTATGTGACTATCCTCTACTCTAACATAGCAAAGGTATCATTGTAATGTGCATGATCATTTCATCCCTTACTAGTATGCGGTTAGTGCATATAGTACATGCTTCATAGGATCATGCATAACAAATGAAATGTTTAAATTCATAGCCTACCACTATTGCTTGAATGATTAGTTGATCTAGTGGTTAGTATATGAATCTTATTCATGAGCTAGTGAACCCAAGTACTTGATTTAATTTGGATTGCCAACAAGTGACAAGTACAACCTCGATAAGATAACCTCTAAATGAGTGTGAAGAAGCTTAGAGAGGGTTCAAACCGGACTTGAAAGCTTAGGCAAATCAATTTAGTTCAAGTCAACTTAGAAGCTCATGATAAATAACAAGAGTACAAGCATAAGACAGCAATGTAAATGGATATCTAGTTTGTTTGTTTCAAGTGGTATCTAGACTCATGTATTTCATCAAGAATTCACAAGTGATGTCTAGATCAACTCACAAGTGATATCCTATAAGTGGTACTCATGAAGATAGCAAAGGTTCAAGAAATGGGTTTTATTGATAAATCCAACAAGTGGTTCCATACTAGAAAATTCTTTCAAGTGGTATCACATCTACACGTGGTATCAATCATGCAAAACGATGGTTCCACAAGTGATTTTGAACTTTAAGTGATCATCAAATGAAGAGTGCATCCCTCACCTACAAGAGCTCAAGATTATCAAATGGATGACCCATGATATCACATAAGGGAAGGTGTCCCACAAATTGGTATCAAGGTCAAAGATCCTATGTGTGGTATCTCAAGAAGCTATACAAGTGGTGTCATTCCAACAATCAAGTGATGTCCATAAAAATGCAAGATTCAAGCCTCAACCATCTACCCCAAATACAAATCTTTGCATCAATAAGAAGCACACCTTTTATGGAAATTGATGACAAAGGGGGAGAGATTCTACAAAGATATGAAAGCTTTGCTTTGGGAGAGATTGTGAAAGTTTTAGGGGATAGATTGAGAAGATATGAAAGCTTTGGGAGAAATTGAGACAAAGAAGTAGAGGTTGGACATGGACATGGACAAAGAGGGAGCAACATTGAAGGATATGAAAGGATCAAAATTCTTGGACAAGAGAAGCACACAAGTAGGGGGAGCAAGCTCATAAACTTTGATTGATTGCATTTGATATGTGCATATTCATGTGCTTGCTTGCATTGCATAAGCTTTTAAATTCAATATGCATGCTTGTGTGGTGTATGCTAGTTGTAGAATTTGAATGGTGATTTGATAACTAGCATACATAGGATGGTAGCTAGACTCATATTTTTACACGTGGTACTAGAACCTTGCTTATAATGTTGATCTCATGGGATTTCTAGTGTTTTTGTTGTCTAGCTACTTATGATGCTAAGGATGGTGTTAAAAGTGCAACTCCGATTGGTATCACACTTCAAAGGTTATTCTATACACCTTAGCATCACTTGGTAGTGATAGCAGTCCCACAAACTTCATATTTATGCATGTGTGCAAACTTGAAACCAAATCATTTGAGCACGCATGTAGGGGGAGCTATCACTACCCAGTCAGGTTTTATGATGCTTATCCAAATCTTAACATAGAGCTTAAATGTTGGATAAGTAGCATAAAATCCAAATCAAGTTGGCAATTTACACTTGTGTGAAGTGCTAGCTTGAAATGAGCTTAATTTCCATATCTTTGTAGAGTTGTCATCAATTACCAAAAAGGGGGAGATTGAAAGGTCCTTGTTTAGTTTTGGTAATTGAGTGATAACCCTAGGTGGACTAATTGTGTTTATGTGAGATACACAAGTGATTAGTCCACTGGTACATGTGTGTGAGCAACATATACCATGACGGTGATGATGGCTCAAAGATGATGCAAAGCTCACACATGTGATGATGAAGGAGCTTATTGCACATGAGACATGATATGGAGTCATGTGATCAAGGTGGAGAAGATCAAGGCATGACTTGGCTTGATAGATCAGTTGTAAGCGTGAAGGGCAAGTCGGAGGCTTTGGAGTGACGGACCACGTGGTGGTGAAGCTTGAGCAAGACTTGGCACCGATGGACGAAGGCAACGATAAAAAGCAAGTGAAGTCAAGATCGATGAACCAATATAGTCACGTGATGATATGAAGTGGATCATATCATTTGGTGATTGGTTGGTGCATGTGTTGCATCAACAATGGAGAAGATGGAATGGAATGCGCAAGGCAAAGGTATAACCTAGGGCATTTCATTTCACGAGTCATAGGTGTGTAGAGAAGTTTATGACCAGGTTTACGATAGATGGTCGTACTATCAAGAGGGGCAAACTTGTTTGCATATCGGTCATCTAGTGCCACTCGAGTGATCCAACTTTGCATCGTTGCTAGGATAGAGTGGCACAGCAAGTTGAGTGGTTAACTCCTTGAAAAATATTTGTGAAAAGCTAACACACATGCACAAGATGTTGTACACTTGGGGGGTGTTGGCGCATTTGCAAAGGAGAAGATGTTGGTGAAGAAAAGGAGTTGAATGTGCTGGTCACGGGGTGACCAGACGCCTCTGATATGAGTATTGGACGCATCCGATATTCTGGCCAGATGGGAGCAAAGTTATCGAGGTGACCGAACTCTGGCTCAATGGAGTGACCGAATGCTGATGAGTTACTATTCAGCATTAGGTCAAAGTTATATAGCCCAAAACAGGATTACAGATAACGACTGGATGCATCCAGTGTGAACTAGCAAGTCTCGGGTTTTCAGCGCTATAATTGATTGGATGCTCAGAGCATCTGGTCTAGTGTGTGACCGGACACGTCCGATCAGCCCATAGCGGCTCTAGGAGCTCTCTAGCCTCGATCGGACACTATGTCTCCCATGTCTGGTCGTTTTCTAATGGCGCGTCTGATCACGTGGTATTACTATGTGCAGTGATAGCCGTTGGGTGCGAATGGCTAAACAATTTGAAAAGGACACGTGGCGGTTAGGTTGCGACCAGATGCAGCGACCGGACATGTCCGGTGCACACGACCTACGTGTCTGGTCGTCCCAAAAAACGCCCAGTGAACGGGTAACAGCTATTTTAGCCCATGGGGCTATAAATAGAAGTGTTGGTCGACCTTTGGCTATAAGCTTAGTAGAGCTAAGCACACTAGAGCCTTGGTGGCTTATGTGGTAGTGCTTGGGAGCCCTCTAACTCACTTGAGCTTGATAGTGTTCATCCGATCGAGTGAGTGAGTGATTCTAGTACGATTGCATCATGAGGTTACATCGAGTGGCACTAGGTGATCAAGTTGGAAGCCGGTGTTGCTTGTTACTCTTAGAGGTTGCCACCTCCTAGACGGCTTGGTGGTGGTCTCCGTCGAAGCCCGCAAGAAGCTTGTGCGGTGCTCTAGAGAAGAGCTTTGTGAGGGGCATTGTGCTCACCCCACGGGAGCCGCAAAGAGCAACTCTAGTAGAGCGAGACGCGAAGGGCAACAAGTGGTCTGACCGGGTCAAGTGCTAGAGGTTGTGGTAAGCACTCCATGTGGGAGAGTGTGACTTGTGGGTCACCACTAGCAAGAGGACCGACGACAACCTTGGAGCTTGTCTCAATGGGGACGTAGCGTGTTGGCAAGCACGTGAACCTCGATAGAAAATCACTATGTCAACATTGTTCTTCCTGTTGGTTTGCAATTCCCTTACACAAGCTTGTAATTACTTTCATATACATTGTGCTTGTGTAGTTGCTCTTGCAATTAGTTAGCTTGTGTAGCTCACTACTTACCTTCTTGCTTATGTAGCATAGAAGTAGCTCCCTTGCGTGACTAATTTGGTTTGTGTAACCTTGTTAGTCACATTGCTTAGTTTGTGTAGCTAAGTATTTGCGCTCTCTAATTTGGCATTGGTTGTCTTATTATTGAGCATTGCTAGTGAGCTTAGGAGCTGTGTGCTTTTGCTTACTAGAATTGTGTAGGAGCTCCCGATGTGCAAAATACTAGTGGCATAGGTTTGTGTGACCTTGCCCCTAGAATTCGATAGGTGAGCTCTAGCTAGCTTGACACCTTAGTTGCTTAATTAGGATCTTTGCAAGGTGCTAGAGAACATAGATAGAGGGGTGTAGTCTTGGCTAGACCGATAGTTTTAATTCTATACTTATTTCGGTCAGCCGGTGCAATTAAGTTTTAGAAAGGACTATTCACCCTCCCTGTAGTCCACCATCTAGACCCTTCACCAGCGGCGGGGGAATCCCGCGCGTGCTGGCGCTTTTGCAAAATAGACCTCACACTTCTCCCGAATTACAACTAAGTCCTAACGCTATTTCTCCTTCTCACAAGACTTTTCACTTAACCACCTGGCTTTCCTAGAATTCCCCCCAAGCGCACCCCCGGCTAACCCATGCCCGACGGTGCGGCGAGCGGTGGCATGGGGTGGCCACGTCAGCCACCAGAGACCCGCACTGGCTCATCGGTCAGGTCGACACTCAACTATGGTCCAACCGCCTACACCGAGCAACAACATGGGGCGGCGGGACATAGTAGAGCGACCTGCGGCGGTGTGTGACCATTCGCGATGGTGACGCAACTGCTCCGGTGAACCAGGGCACCTAAGGACATAATCAGCTAGCGAGTGAGCATCAGTAGACTACCATGGAACTAGCCGATGTGATGGTTGGAGAAGATGGTGACAGAGAAGGGCTGGCCATGTGCGGCCAAGCCATGCGGCGGCTAGTCCTGGGCATCAGGCCGGCCCGGCCCGGCACGGCACGGTCACGGGCCGGCACGGCACGATGGCTATCGGGCCAAGGAGGCACGCCGTGCCCTGCGGGCCGTGCCTCATCGGCCTGCGGGCCTGGCCTTCGGCCCAGGCACGGGCCTATGGGCCATTTTTCGTGCCGTGTTGGCCCGTGAGGCACGGCAAAAATAACAGGCCGTGCCAGCCCACAGCCCGTTAAATCTAAAACACCTCCAAATAAACATCTCAATCCATTCAAATATCAAAAAGAGCTGTTTTGTGCAATGCTGCCTCATTAAAAACCTACCTAGGTAAAACTCACCCTTGTGAGAAACCCTAGGCAGGAAAAAAGAGTATAGCCAGCTCCAAATGTCTTAATCTTACATAGTTATTACAGACCATTGTTCAAAGGTTCAAATGAAAACTAAGCAAGTGAGTGAGGGACACATCCACTCTCAACTCACACAAAAGTACTCCAACACTCCCAGCCAACCAATGCCACTGTCAGCCACCAGATCCATCATCTTCACCTTCTAGTTCATCCAGGAACAGATTCTCGAATGCATCTTCAATTTCCTTGGTATCAGCAGCTTCATGTTGTTCCCTCTTCTCTCCTAGCTCCCAGTCCTTCAACAAGGTCAGCATCTCAACATGTTCTGGTTTCAAGCTCCGGCGCCGTTCTTCTAGGATCCTCCCTGCTAAGCTGAAACAAGACTCTGAAGAACAAGTGGAAACAGGAACTGACATGATATCTCTGGCCATAATAGCCAGGATAGGATAGGTTAGTTTGTGGTCCTTCCACCACAGAAGAATGTCAAAACCATCCTCATAAGCAGTTATGCAGTCGCTGTCCAAATAGCTTGAAAGTTCAGAAGCAGTAGAGTGAGAAGAAGAATAGACAGTGCCACTGGAAGGACCAGGCAGACCTGATCCTCCAAAAATTACCCCCCAAGCCTGTTTTCTCTTACCAGTGGGTGGGGTAGGACCAGCAACCCTTTGTGACCTGGTTGCACCAAACTTTCTCAAATATTTCTCAAACATTTTATGCAACTCAGTTTTCAAATCAGCATAGTAAGTAGTGTAATCAGTACCAGTATATTCAGTAAGTAAATGGAGGACCCTTTGCATACCTCTCAGCTTAGCTCTAGGGTCAAGAATGAATGCAAATGAGTATAAGAGAGGAATGTCCTTCCAATACTTGAGAAATTTATGCTGCATAGGGTACACAAAGGGTCTAAGATTAACATCTCTTTCACATGCATGCAAATGAGTTGCAATCTCCAGAACATGGTGCAGCACAAGAGGACTGGTAGGATAATAAACACCAGACAGTGTAACAGTAGAGTCATAAAATACTTCCAGGAACTCCAATATTTTCCCAGCCACGTGCCAATGGGCTGGAGACAACAGTGCAGAACCATAATTTGAATTTATGAACACAGAAAATACTTCACTGTAAGGAACCAAGTGTTTTAGCATGAGATAAGTAGCATTCCATCTAACATCCATGTCTAAGCCAAATTTTCTAGGTCTCATACCTTTAGCTTCACAGTAGTTTCTAAACATAGCAATTCTTTGATTAGAGGAGTTCAAGAAATTAATTGCAGTTCTAAAATCCTCTATATAAGGTTTGATTCTTTTTAGTCCAGATTTGACTATCAGATTAATAATGTGACAAGCACAGCGTTGATGCACAAGACTATAACCAGGTGCAGGATCATCAGGTGCAGGATCACAACCAAGATAACCAGCAAACATGGGTGTCAAAGTTTCCATAGCCTTAGCATTAGAAGATGCATTATCTAAAGTGATAGAAAAGATTTTATCAACCAAGCCATACTCCTCAACAACAGATGCAATGGAAGCAGAAATGTTTTCACCAGAATGCTTAACTTGAATCAACCTAAGACCAACAATCTTCTTTTGCAATTCCCAATCAGCATTCACATAGTGAGCAACAACAGATATGTAATCCTCTTTAGCATTACCAGACCATATGTCAGAAGTCAAAGCAACAGATGCAGAAGCATGCACACAGTTCCTAATCATAGCATGACGTTTAGCAAATAACTTATCCAGATCTCTAGTGGTGGTTCTTCTAGATGATCTAACAAATCTTGGGTTATGAGAATTTTTAATATATTCCTCAAATGCATCAGTGTCACCAAAACCAAGAGGAAGATCAAGCCTAGCAATCAATCTACACAGTTCAGTTCTAGCAATAGCAGGATCATAGTTCCAATTATGCAAAGACCCATCAGCATTAAAAGCTAGTCGAGACTGAACCCTAGAAGCATTATCAAGTTTCTGTTTGCAAGATTTTTGGTGCCTAAGAATGTGACCAGTACCAGCAGTAGATCTAGCACTCAACACAGTTCTACACATCTTACATATAGCTCTAACACGCACATCGACACCATTAATCTTCTCATAAACCTCCTCAAAGTCACCCCAGCACTGAGACTTGCGCTTACCAAGTCCAGAAACAGCACCAGAGGAAGGAGTATGAGTACCATTACCATCAGCATTACCATTAACACCAGTGTAGTTGAAGTGGGTGTTGGAGTCCACCATCCCTGTCCCCGTTGCCCCAGCATCGACGGCATCGACGTCGATCGCCGGCTGTGTCCCGTAGGTGGCGTCATCAAACACCACAAAGGGGTCACGGCCGTCGTCGTCGTGCTCCGGGGACAGCCCAGCCACGACCAAGTCATCGTCGCCAGTCACAGGGAACATGGCACCGTCGCCCTACGAGTCACACACCATGGGGCCCTCGGCCGCGGATGGCTGAACTCCAGCACCATTCCTCAACGGTGCGCGGCTACGGCTTGGCCGCGGTGCCATTGCCCGTCGTCCGTCTACGCCAAGGCTAGTTGACGACGAGGCATCGGCAGCAGACCTGCAAAGAAAAAGAACACGCAAAGAAGAAAAGGATGAGAAAATCATCCCAAAAACAGAATCAAAACACTGAGAAATGTATAGATCTAGGGGCTAGGGTTAGGGTTACGAATGGGGATGGACTTGCCTGTGCAACCGGAGCCGGATGAGAAAATGATCCCAAAAACAGAATCAAAACACTGAGAAACGTATAGATCTAGGGGCTAGGGTTAGGGTTACGAATGGGGATGGACTTGCCTGAGCAACCGGAGCCCGGCGCCAGAGAAGACGAGGGCCACACAAGGGCAAGACGGGATTAAGAAGGACGGTGAGCGACGGTGGAAGAGAGACGGGGAGGCGGACTCACATGTTCATCGACAAACAAAGGAGAAGGAGTAAAAAGAAAGACGGAGAGGTGATGGAGCAGCGGCGATATCACCAGATCCAAGGACGACGGTCGCACCGGCGACGAAGATGGATCGACGAGAGGAGGCGAAGATGGACTGAGCGGGTGTCGAGTGCGGCTGCGGTTGGGAGGCGAATGGGATTAGGGTTAGGGTGTCGAGTGCGGCTGCGGCTTGCGGTTGGGAGGCGAGGCGAATGGGGTTAGGGTTAGGGTGATGGAGCGGCGGCGATATCACCGGATCCAAGGACGACGGTCGCACCGGCGACGAAGATGGGTCGACGAGAGGAGGCGAAGATGGACCGAGCGGGTGTCGAGTGCGGCTGCGGTTGGGAGGCGAATGGGATTAGGGTTAGGGTGTCGAGTGCGGCTGCGGCCTGCGGTTGGGAGGCGAGGCGAATGGGGTTAGGGTTAGGGGCCGGCCAGGGGAGGGGGGGGTCTCGGTTATATGGGGAGCCGGGGAGGAGCCGAGGAGGCCAGGAGGGGAGGGGGCCGTTCTTGGGCCGCCGGCCTGCTTGCCTGCTTGCGGGCCGTGCCGTGCCGGCCTGTGGGCCTAGGGTTCGGCCCAAGCATGGCCTGCACCCCGTGCCATGCCAGCCAGGGCCCATTGACCTTCGGGCCGAGCCAGGCTAGGGCCGGGCCTAAATAGCGGGCTCCGTGCTGGGCTCACGGGCTCGGGCTTTGTGCCCAGATATAGCGGCGGCGCACCATGGCGGCACTGTCGCGTCAGCGATGATGGGGAGGCGGTAGCAGTTCAGCTAAGGCACATAGGGTGAAGAGGAAGTCAAGGCGATGCTAGTGGTGTAGGTGAATTAGTTCAGGATGGGCGGGTAGGAGGGCTACCCTCAACCATGGCCGAGCGCGGCCTTAATGGCACAGCAGCGGGAAAACTCCAAATTGGAGCTTGGCCTTGCACGGTTCAAGGCTCAGTGGGGTCGGGCAGCGAGAGGATGTGATGTTGAAACCATGGATGCACTGAATTGAATGGAGGTGATCGTTCACTGGATAATTTGATGGCACGGCTCAACAGCGGCAATAGAGGGAGAAATAGAGAAACAGAGACAAGGCACGGCAGGTGGGCTTGGCTCACCCTTGCCTTGGCCCACGCGCAGGCGCTAAGGACAAGCGCACACGTCCACAACCGGCATGGCCCGCACGATCATAGTGCCATAAATGGTAAGGCAACGGTGAGCTCTACCACGTGCATGTGGCTATGACGACCACCAAACTAGGCCAGCAGCGGGGTAGGGCTGCAGAGGAAGGCACGGACATGATGGTGAGGCAACAGCACCTGCAGCGGTAGTGTCGCAGCACCGGGCAGGTCGGTGGTGCGACAAGATAGCCCACGTGCCCACGGTGGCAGAGCGAGTGGCAGCAGCGCAGCACGGCATCACGGTGGTGTTGGTAGCGGCAACGCGAGATAGGGTAGCAGTGCGCAGACACGACAACAAGGTGATAGCCCTGATAGTGGCTTCATCACGGCGTGAGGCAAGACAGGCGGCAGCAGCAGCTCCATGCGGCGGGCCAGTGATAGTTGGGCCACAACCAGGCCAGAGGCAGCCATGGCTAGCCACACGCGGCAGCACACGCATGCACGCATGACTAGCGCGGCGATGCTAAGCGCCCGAGCTAGGTGACCACGTCCACCCAACGAGTTAGGCCGAGAACGTGTCGTGCACGTATTTTAAAGCACCTATAACAACTAAACGGTTGCTTCTGGACCTAAACCTTCTTCACCATGCTTAAGATGGCATATGAGGCTACCAACCCGAGCTAAAACATGACACCGCCTCGTAACTTGATTTCACAAAATAAATCACCAAACAATGCACTGTCTTGCTGCTTATATATACTTAAATTCTTCTAAGTCCTTGAGCTGAATTTGAATTCAAGTTCCATTTTTAGGCTATTAGAAATATTGGCTAGCAATGTTATTTTTCCACAATAAGTATTTCATTGTCATCTACAAAGTTCATATTCCAAATTCTATCTAAGCGCCACATATATGTTCTATAGTATTTTTGTTCAATAAAAAATACTTTTAAACCCCACTTGATATACATGAGTTGTGTAATAGCTTCTCATTTAACATTTTTATTGATCATTTTAGGTTGCAATACTTCATCTATTCATTCCATCACATGCATTATCATATAAACATGGTGCTCATGACATAGTTTAGTAATTTGTTTAGAGCATAACACCGAGGGTGTTATAGCTCTTCCCCTATTAAACAAAATCTTGTCCCAAGATTTCATGTGTGCCTAGTGTGGAAAAGAGATAAGAAATAAATTTCAATTTACATAATTACCTTGGTGAACTAGAAAGGAGATGGGGATAATGCTCTAGAATATAACTCTCCTGTTCCCAAGTTGCTTCGTCCTCCAAATGATTTTACCATTGGACCTTATAGAATTTTACCACTTTGGCTCCGTTCGTTGGTCTGAAACTTGACTGAAACTGGCTGAAAAACATTGTTCTGGCTGAATTGTTGTGAGAGAAAAACACTGTTTCGACTGAAAAAATAAGCCGAATATGGGGTAAGCTGAACAGGGCCTTTGTTCCTAGTGACTCTCTCTTTTTCATCCAAGATTTTAATGGGATGCTCAATATAAGAAAGATCAGGTTGTAGAGGGAGTCCTTCAATTTCCACCACTTTATCGAGAACTCGCAAACACTTTTTTAGCTAGGAGACATGGAAAACATTATGGACTGCTGATAAAATATCTGGGAGTTGGAGACGATAAGCAACAGAACCACACTGCTCCAAAATTTTATAAGGTCTAACATAACGAGGAGCTAACTTTCCATGGACTCTAAACCGATGCACACCTCTCATCGAGGATGCCTTTAGGTATACATGGTCACCAACTTCAAACTGCAAGGACCTTCTCCCCTTGTCTGCATAAGCTTTCTGATGGTTCTGAGCCGCTTTCAAATGACTCTAAATAACATTGACATGTTCTCTTGCCTCTTTAATAAAATTAGGTTCAAAGTACCCATGGTCACCCACTTCCACCCAGTTAAGGGGTGTTCAACATTTCTTACCATATAGGGCCTCGAACGGTGCCATTCGAATGCTCTCTTGATAGCTATTGTTATAGGAAAACTCAGCTAAAGTCAAGCATTCGTCCTATTTTTCTGGATAAAAAATGGCACAAGCTCTCAACATGTCTTCAAGTACTTGATTGACCCTTGCTATCTGATCGTTAGTTTGTGGATGATAAGCTAAACTTCTGAGGAGACGAGTACCATGATATTTCTGGAGCTGCTCCCAGAAACGAGAGACAAAGACTAACCCTCTATTGGAAACAGTGGTAAGAGGAACTCCATGTAGGGTCACAACCCGATCAAAATACAACTTGGCATACTTCTTGGCTGAATACCTTAAATCCACAGGAGGAAATGAGCGGACTTGGTAAGGCGATCCACAATGACCCAAATAGAGTCATACCCCTTTGTCGTGTGAGGCAAACCCACAACAAAGTCCATGGAAATATCCTCACATTTCCAAACAGGGATAGACAAGGGCTATAGAAATCCAGGCATATGCATATGGTCCACCTTAACCGTTCCACAAATGTCACATTCTGAGATGTATTTGGTAATATCATGTTTCATATTTGGCCACCAATACAAGTGATGTAAATCATGATACATCTTGTTACTTTCCGGATGAATGGATAATTTGGAGTTGTGAGCTTCATCCAAAAATTTTCTCCTAAGCTCATCATTTGAGGGAACCACCAACCGGTTCTTGAACTACACCACACCTTAATCATCAATACTGAAATGAGGACCACATCCTTCGGCAATTAACTTCTTGATATGCAAAATTTTTGAAGCATCTTGCCTTTGCTCTATAATAATTTGCTCAAGTAAATCCAAGACTAGAGCAATATAGGCTAACACCTCAGAATGGTTGAGAGACAAAGATTCTTCTTTAACTTGATGCGACTTCTGACTTAAGGCATCAGCCACCACATTAGCTTTTTTAGGGTGATAATGAACTTCTAAGTTATAATCTTTGATTAACTCAAGCCACTTCCATTGCCTCATATTCAACTCGGATTGAGTGAAAATATATTTGAGGCTCTTATGATCTATAAAAATGTGTACTTTATTTCCCAACAGGTAATGTCTCCAAATTTCTAGAGCATGCACAACGGTGGCCAGCTCTAAATCATGGGTGGGATAATTCAACTCGTGCTTTTTTAGCTGACGTGAAGCATAAGCAATCACACATCCACCTTGCATAAGCACACATCCCAGTCCTATCCTAGAGGCATCACAATACACATCAAATGACCTATCAATACCTAGTCGGGCAAGAATAGGAGCAGAGGTAAGAAACTTCTTCAGGGCTTCGAAAGCTTCTTCACAAGCTGGACTCCATACAAACTTGACATTCTTTTGGAGCAACTTGGTCATTGGTTAGGCTACTTTAGAAAACTCAAAGATGAAGCACCGATAATAACTAGCAAGACCAAGGAACTAACGAATCTGATACACCAACTTTGGAGATTTCCAATTTAACACATCCTACACCTTGCCAGGATTCACAGAGATGCCTTCAGGTGTTAGGACATGTCCCAAAAACTACACTCAATCCATCAAAACTCACACTTGCTGAATTTGGCATACAACTTGTGTTTCCGTAATCGAGTCAGGACTATACGAAGATGTTGTGCATGCTCTTCATTATTCTTAGAATATATCAATGTCATCAATGAACACTACCACAAACTTGTCTAACTCCAATATGAAGACTGAATTCATGAGATACATGAAGAATGCAGGAGCATTGATGAGACCAAAAGGCATGACTAGGTACTCAAAGAGCCCATACCTAGTAAAGAAAGTTGTCTTTGGTATATCTTGTGGTCGGATCTTAATTTGGTGATACCCAGAACAAAGATCAATCTTTGAAAACACCTTGGTACCAGCCAACTGATCGAACAAAATATCAATATGAGGTAAAGGATACTTATTCTTAATGGTTACCGCATTGAGAGGGCGATAATCAACACACATCCAAAGAGTGTCGTCCTTCTTCTTTACAAAAATAGTTTGACAACCCCATGGTGAAGAACTTGGATGGATGAATCCCTTCTCCAACAATTCCTCTAACTATTTCTTCATCTCAGCCAATTCCATTAGAGTCATGCGGTAAGGATGCCGTGAAATAGGAGCAGTACCAGGTTCTAACTCAATGGCAAACTCCACATCCTGGTCCAGTGGTAACCCAGGTAGATCTTTGGAAAAGACATCCAGAAACTCACAAACCATAGGAATAGAGGCAAGGTTAGGAGAGGCTTTAGTATGAGCAATAATTGGTAGGGTGGAAACTAAAGACATAAGGAGAGACATTCTATCCTCAGAAGAATGAAGCTTCAACTCAACAATTCTTTGCCTAAGGTTCAAGATTACCCCATAGTTTCTCAACCCGTTCATTCCCAGAATTGCATCTATGTCTTGTCCAGGCAGCACCATGAACTGGAGATGATAAGAATGAGTTGCTAGTACTAGTCTCACTATGTCCATCCGAGTTTTAACACACAACTACGCACCCAGGGTTCTGATTCTATAGGCAATAGGAATAGCCATAGTAGATATATTGTACCTTTGTGCAAACCCCATACTCATGAATGAGTGTGATGCACCAGAATCAAATAATACATATGTTGGGTGGGAATCAATGGTGAACATACCAGCCATCATAGGCTCTCCTTACGGAATCTCCTCAGCCTTAGTGAAGTTAACCTGTCCCGAGTAGCTCACGGGCACCTTCTTCCTAATGATAGTCCTCTTGACCAAACGAGAGTTGGCTGAAGGCTAAGAAGACTAAGTAAGCTGGTTCTAGGGGCACTCACAAGCATAGTGGCCTTCCTTGCCATACTTGAAACAAGCACCTGGCTTGTTCCCCTATCCCTGATGAAATAGAACTTGTTGTCCCTGAGGCTGTTGCACCTGCTGAGTAGGTGCATGGTACTGAGTGGGAGGTGCCTGGTGAGTCTGCTGAGTCTAGCAAGACGACTATCCACCCGAAGAGTGATAGGACACCCTCCTCACAACCTGTACCTTCTAAGACTGTGGGTGACTAGAAGACCCAGTGATCACCCTCTTGTGCTTCCACTCAGCCTAAGAGTCACGCTGAAGTCCCTCCATAGCAATGGCAGCATTCATCAAAGCATTAAAGGTCTGATAGCCCCCTATATACAGCTTCTCTTGCAAGATGCAAGAGAGACCATGATTGAAACAGTCCATCTTCTTCTCATCAGTATCCACATGAGTCCCAGCATACTATGCAAGATGGTTGAACTTGTTCACATACTCCATCATAGTCATGTTTCCTTGCTTTAGCTCCAGAAACTCGGATAGCTTCCTGTTCAGCAAACCAGCAGGAATATATTACTAACGGAAAGTAGTGGTAAACTCCCACCAAGTCATATGGTAGTCCATAGGCTGCATGGCGTTGAAAGTGTCCCACCAAGCACTAGCAGATCCTAGAAGCTGTTGTGCGGCAAAGCGCACCTTCTACTCGTCAATCACATTGAGCAGCTAAAACTTCTGCTCTAGAATATGAAGCCAATGCTCCACGTTCAGAGGCTTAGCAGTCGGCGTGAACGTGAGCGGGTGTGTCCCCAAGAAGTCCTGATAGGAATAGGGCCTCTCAGGACCACGAGCACCACCCCCATTTCTACCATTGCCACCGAGGCCTCCACGGGTGAAGCCACCAATAGATTATGCCAGCATCTCCAGGGCATGGGCTGACTCGCGACGAGCAGCCAACATCTCAGCCATCATCTTAGCATAGGTCATCGGATGCAGTGGTGGTGGCGGAGGAAGAGGACCAAGGAGTGGGGCCTCATGGCTCTCCCCATTGGTATTGTCGTTATCATCGCCATGGCCGTTTTTGCCTTGGTCTTCACCAAGTCCACGGCCTGTCCCAGCACTGGTGCTCCCACGACCAGACCTCAGATTCATCTGTAAATAGATAGGAACCCACTGTTAGGGACAAAGCCTCCATATTTAGAAATAAAAGGCTAGAGAGATGATAAGGCCCAATAAATGGTTACAAGCGAGAACTTTTCCTTAAGAGTTAAAACATTTCTCTTTATTTATTATTCTATCAATTTACTATCCAAAAATTATATGTGTGGGGGAGTTTAGTTTAAGCAAGATTCTCTTTTCATGATGTATGGATCGACCTATTCGTTCACTCAGGCCAGAATATAGCGGCATTCGTATATAATTTCTGGCATAGCGTACACTCACTTCCTGTACACTAAACAATTCTTACGCAGCGTAAGTTAGTGTACCTATAAAAAATTGATTAGATAAAAACCAGTGCCACTATCCTAGATAGACCATATTACTAGGGCTTATACTTATTTACGTAATTTATTGCATCCTACTATTCGCAAAGCTTTTGTTGGTCAAATTTTAGGTTTTAAAAAGAGTTTTTAAACTCATAGACACAACCTGGCTCTGATACCACCTATGGCAGAACCGTCTGAAATAACACGCTTTCGGATGCGCTCGCCTTCCACTAGACACTAAGCACCTCGAAAGTAAGCTACATCAGACAGTTCCGTCGAGCACACCCTAAGGGAGAACTCGAAACAATCCTCCAATAATGAGTACGAGCTTATAATACTTAGTCTATTTCATACAACAAGAGTTTTTAAAAATTATTTATTACAATACCAGAGTTTAGAGTGCAATAATTAAACAGCGGAATGAAAATAAACATCTAGCTGAAACGATACAAGGATCCATCTGTGCCCACCAAAAGAATCCTCCACACAAGAGCTACTCCTCAAGTTGCACCTGCAATATGGGTAAAATAAATCCTGAGTACACAATGTACTCACAAGACTTACTCGACTAGTGAAAATAGTTTTCTGACTCTCAAGGATATAATAGGCAATATGGGTTTGTTGTTTTCTTTTTATTTACGGAAAGCATTACTAACAGTTCATCCTTATAGTCAAGTTTTATTAGCAGTCATGATTACTTCATTAGCTAACCATTCTAGGTAAGCACATGTTCTACTTTCAAGCAAGGGTTAAGCAATCAGAACCATTTCACCATCTTTCATCTTCCAGTTCTTACTATGGTGCTAGACCATAGCCAAGTCGTACCGTCTCACGGAAACGGTGATTCACGAACCAATGTATCCCAGCTAGGTACCCCAAAACACACGCCCCATTTGTACCCCAGACACAAACAAGACCAACCCATTCCACTCCTATCACGGGGTCCATCTCCCCTTCCAAATTTGGACTCCAAGCCCCCACACTTGAGACCCAATCTCAGTATGGTGCTTAGACATTCACCTTTCCCCGCCTCCAATCAGTCGGCTAAGAAAGAGTCAGAACCCACGACAAGAGCATAATGAGCCTTCCCACTCCTATAAGCAAGTATGTGCTCAGGATAATAAGTCTGTGACCTGACTACCATCCATAGCAACGGACTAGTGAATTTGTTCTGCGTGCTCCCAATTCCGGATGGTGATGCAAAGAGACACAAGATTTATACTGGTTCAGGCAATCGGTGCCCTACGTCTAGTCTAAGAGATCGAACTCGTATTCCTTGCACCGAAGTGCTCGTAGTAGGGGGTTACAAGCTAAGGGAGAGAAGGAACTAGTCCCAGGTCTCGGCAGGGTGCCGTGTGGGCCGTCTGAGACGTTGCTCTCAAGCGGCTGGAATGTGTGTGTGTGTGTGTTACCAAGTGTTCTTTTTTGTTTTCCCCCTAAGTGGCCCAAGTCCTCTCCTTTTATAGTTGAAGGGAGGACAAGGACAGTACATGTATTACTATACGGCATCGTGCCAATAGGGGTGGCACGTCCGAGCCCTGTGGCCTATTCCTATGGCGGCGTGGTCGTAGGAGTGGTCCGTCCTTGGAGTACTGGGGCGGCGTGGTTGTCCCATCAGATCCTGTGCGTCGTGGGAGCCCCGAGAATGCCTCGGAGTGGACGCGGCGGCGAACGTGCAAGCCACTGTGGACGGACTGTGCGCGAGGCTGGGACTTGGTCGGTGCCGAGGCTTGCACTGCGGTGGGGGGGTCTCGGCAGGCACGAACCCCAAGATCGCCGAGGCCCTGGTGTACAGTGCCGAGGCCTTGAGCGGGCGGCTGATCGTGGGTACAGCGTTAGGACACAGTGGCCGGTAATCCCCGTCGTACCCTGTCCCAGCTGGTATGGCGCTGATCGTGGACACAGTGTTAGGACACAGTGGCCGGTAATCCCCGCCGTGCCCTGTCCCGGCCGGTATGGTGCTGATGCGACCTCGGGTCGCGTCGGCCATTCTGTGGCGTTGAGCCACCGTCCGGCTGAGATTGCAGGAGTGGTTGAAGTATTAATGAGACGTGACGCGCTGTCGGGAGGGTCGACCGAGGCGGGGGGCGACGGGCTGCGGACGAGCCAGCCTCGAGCGACACGGAGAATGAGGCCTCACGCGAGACGGAGATCAGGCTCCTTGCCGAGGCCTCGCGCGAGAGGCCTCGCGCGATACGGAGAATGCACCTCCTGCCGAGGCCTTCTGTGGAGAGCCTCGGGCGAGGCGGAGACGGCGTTCCCTGCCGAGGCCTTCCCTAGAGAGCCTCGGGCGAGGCGGAGTTTGCGTCAGGATGTCGAGACCTCCTGCTCGAGGCTCGAGGCGAGGAGGAGGAGGACCCAGTGGGCTCGGTCGTGGCGGGTGAGGGGCCCACGACTTACCTTCTAATTTTTATTTTTTAGATGGGACTTTAGCGACCCTTTCGATGTTTGCTTGGGGTACCCCGTTCTAAGGTACCCGACAACGACCATCTTATTATCTATTAGCAACCTCTAGGTGAGCGAGGCTTCTAGCGCCTGCAAGGCCCCATAGGTGTGCCTCTTCAACGATTTCTTCTTAATATAATGATATGCAGTTCTGTTGCGATGGATTTGTGGTCGCACAAGAATGGACCGAGTTAGGAACGATGATATACGTGACCGCCTAGGGGTAGCACCAATTGAAGAAAAGCTTGTCCAACATCGGTTGAGGTGGTTTGGCCATGTCAACCAGTGCATTGTGGAGTCCTAAGTCAAGCTAATAATGTGAGGAGAGGTAGAGGTAGACCGAAATTGACATGGGGGGAGGCAATAAAAAGAGATTTGAAAGCTTGGGATATACCTAGAGATCTATGTTTGAATAGGAGTGCTTGGAAAGCAGCTATTGATGTGCCTAAACCGTGACTAGGGGCTCTTGGTGGGTTTCAACTCTAGCCTACCCCAACTTGCTTGGGACTAACAGGCTTTGTTGTTGTTGTTGTTGTTGTTGTTGTATAATGATATGCAGTTCTCCTACGCGTTCGAGAAAAAAGTGCTTTTACAGTGGTTTTTACGTGATGTATATGTGAAAATGGAGAAATTAAGCTACATGACACTGCCACATGTTTGCGTCATTGCATGTCAGAATTCAGAACAAACTTACATGGTCCTGATTTACCTCTACATGGTTTAGAATAATTGGTCATCTAAAATGTAGTTTTACCCTACAATGATTCCAAAAGTTGCCTTTTGCTCATATCAAACTGCTTAGTTTTAATAAACCAAATGCCCATATGGAAAATTTAAACTTTCAAGATCCTTGGTTTGTTTAATATAACATCAGCACTTCTCAAATACAGAATATGGCGATTTATCATTTGCCTTCCATCAGCAATCAGAAATGGAAACCTTGAGTTATGTTCAAAGTTATACAAACTTGATTCAAGTTATATATCAGCTAAGATGAATTAGTTATATGATATCTTAAATCACATTCAGTCCATATGAAAGATGATGTTAACTTCACATGAACCTTTGCAGTTATATGATATCTTAAATTATATTTGGTTACTTAGTATTCGTATCTGCGTGGCTTATCTGAAATTTGCTGTGCAATTCTGGGACACTGTATGGTGCAGGGTCCATTTATTAATGGCGGAACAATTTCTGCCGCTGATCTCTCTGGGCCCTAAACTATATCACATGGAGATAGCTCTGGGCCACTATAAGAATTGGTCTGTTCCAGATTCACTTTCTCATGTAAAAACATACATGAAGGTACGTATCCATGTACTGCACAATGATTTTTGTGCTTATCTTTTTGGTAATTAGTATTCAATTTGTCTTTAGGTCTGACATGTAACTGAACCAGAGTACGATGTTATTTCTTTCGCCTAGCAGGCATCCACATCTGGCCATAAAAAAAAATGAACATGGAACTACGGTAGCTATTAATAGTGCCATGAATTTCTTTCTCACTTTCTTTCCACCTGAACAGCAGATACCAATGCTTGACCAGTTGCACAGCATATGCATGCTGTGTACTGCTCATGTTTTATGAACTACACATTTAAGCAAAATTATTATTAAAGAACATAGTGGAGCCACAAAAGAAATAGTGCTTTGGGGGAGATTAGGGAATATATCAGAAAGGATCACTCATGAACCCAAATCCATGTTGACTCAATACTTGGTTATCCCAATTCTTTACTAGCAGTGAATTGGCTATTCTTACATTGTATGCGTAATGCAAAACACGCCATTGAGAAATCACCATGCATTCTTTCCAAAGTATTAGCTAGGCATGAGAGGATTGTACCTTTTGATGCCAGCTTTTGTTTCTTTGACATCTTTCTAAGGAGTTGGTCTTGGATATCCTAGCCTTACTTGATCATGTTCTTTCACAGTCGATTTTCTCAACGGATTCTTTTGTCAAAACTCAAGCTCTGCCCGAGGATGTAATTGCTGGATGGCGCCCAAAAATCATGGGTTAAATTCATTTCTAAAGTAAGGTAAACTGCATATATATCCCTTAATAGAAGGAAGAAATATTGCATGCTTAGATTTCCTTGGTTTGCTATTTTGTGTCTATGGGAATAATGATGACAGGATGCACACGTCATAATTATCTAGAGAACTGGAAACATGGGGGCTTTCTTAAGCTTATTGTTGGCTAATAAGATGCAAAAATATATTTATGTGTGTATTTCCAATGTATGTATAACTGTATATAAATACATTTATAAAGATTAAAGAGGTCAAGAATAAATAATGTAGTGAGTCAAAGCGAGCCATTGTGAGGAATTCTGCTATTTGCTTATAATACATGGGAAGATCAATATCCATTGCTGATAGTTAAGAGGACACCAATAGTAGTTCACTTAAATGATGGGCTAATGATTGTGTAGTGGCTTCTTTGGCCTTCAGTTCTGAATTATGTGAGGCTAGAAGCTACTTGCACTTTGCAACTGTTGCAGTGATGCTGAGCAACCAACATCTCACACTTTATACCCTTCTCTCTTTGTGAACTAGTTTATGCGCTCTGCTTATTCATATATGTAAAAGCAAGTAGAACTGTAGAAGATAATAAAATTAAGTTGTAAGCTTTTATAGCACTGGATGTAATATTATGACAGCCAGACCTTCATATTTAGTTGTTAAAGTAAGGTTCGGTTGTGCGCAATCACGTTTGCATATAGCAGGGGTGGATGTAGTATAGGTGCATGGGGGTACAGGTACAAACACAACAGGCTCCACTTGATCAATTTATTAAGGATAACAAAGAAGCAAGAAACTAATATGCTTACGGAGACATTGGCATTGACTACCTTTGTATACTTGCAGATAAATGTTTGTGAATTGTATCCTTATATCCGCACACCTAACTATTTAATGTCATTCAGTCGTCATATTACATTGTTAGCGAATTGCATCGTTTAGGTCCATGCTGTTAGGATCGATGTGAGTACTTTTCTGTGCAACCCGTAGATCCGAGTAGGCTCCTAGCCCTTCAGTAGATACACCGCAGCCAGTGTCGCGGTGTAGAAGACGTCCAGCGCCGGCGAGATGAAGTCTAGTGACGCCGGCGGTGTCCTGCAGTGGGAGACGGCGGTGGTTGGGGCACATCCCGTCGCTGGCAGCAGCTCTTTAGATCGGTATTAGGGTTTCTGTAGGTGGGTGTGGCGGCTCCAGTGAACCTCATAGCCTCAGCCCCGATCCCCACCTTCTCTATTTGTATGTGCTGTGCGACAGGGGCCCACCAACCAGTTAGGGTTGGGCTCCCCCGATCAGGGAGCAGAGGCAAGAGCCCAATAGACCGTTGGGCCTATTGGTGGAGATCAACTAACATTCTCCCCCTTGATCTCATTCTATCTTTCACTTTCATATCATTTACTTTTGTTCATTCCATTACAGATTAGTTCATAGAGCATGTCTCATCGTCACGGTCCATTGCCGATAGACTTAACAGCTACAACTCACTACTCTGTTCTGAAATAGATACTTATCTTTGGGCCTTTTTTGTCCAGGAATATTTTAGGCTTTCCCTTAAACCCAAGCTAGCTACATGTTCTCTGAACACCATGTCCTCTGAACATGTTGGGTGGTAAGCCTTTTGTAAGCGGATCCGCGAGCATCCTTTCTGTTCTTATATGCTCAAGACTTATGACTTGATCCCAGACTTTATCTTTCACAACATAATACTCTATGTCAATGTGTTTGGCAGCACCACTTGACTTATGTTGTGAGCATCATGTACTGCCAGATCATAATCGCAGTATTACTTTAGTGGTCTATAGATATCGTCAACCACCTTCAAACCGGGTATGAACTTCTTTAGTTAGTTCACCTGCCCGTTGCCTCATATCATGCTACAAACTGTCATACATTGTGGACGATGTAGTGACGGTTTGCTTTGAGCTTTTCCATGAAATAACTCCACTTTGCGAGATGATAGAAAATCCACGTCTGGATATGTATTCACTCTCGCATAATCAGAATCTGAATATCCCACCATGTGGAGTGAATCAGATCTTCTATATGTCATCATGAGGCCTTTCGTTCCTTGCAATTAATGCAAGACTTTCTTTACTAATTTCAGTGTTCTATTCCAGAATTGCTCTGGAATCTGCCAAGTAAAACCCGGTAACAAATGCCAAGTCAGGGCGCGTACATACTTGAGCATGTTGCAAGCTTCCGACAGCTGAAGCATATGGAACCACTTTTACTTTATCGATTGAGCTCATATTGGTTCCTGGGGCATTGAAAATCCCCATATCTGTCGCCCTTGACTATAGGAGCAGGTGAGGGACTATATTTGTGCATACTGAATTTCTTTAAGATCTTTTCCATGTATGCCTTTTGTGACAGCCCTTATACCCTTTTTCTTCTATCTCGGTGAATCTCACTTCCTAGAACGAACGAGGCTTCATCAAGATCTTTCATATCAAGTTTTGAGGACAAAACTTCTTTGTCTCCTATAGTAGACTGACATCACTACTAGCAAGTAAGATATCATCCACGTACAGGACAAGGAAGATAAACTTCCCATTCTTAAACTTTGTATAGACACAATTGTCCTCTACATTCTCTTTTAAAACCCAAAATTCTTTATTGACTGATCAAACTTCAAGTACCACTGTCTTGAAGCTTGCTTTAATCCATAAATGGATTTCTTTAGGCGGCATCCCATTCGTTCTTTTCCTTCCATGACAAAACCTTTCGATTGTGCCATGTAAACATTTTTCTCTAAGTCGCTGTTGAGAAATGCCGTCTTTACATCCATATGATGTAATTCTTAATCGTAATGTGCCACTAATGCCATTATGATTCTGAAGAAAACTTTACATGGGACTAGAGAAAAAGTCTCATTGTAATCAATCCCTTCTATTTGCACAAAGCCTTTTGCCATAAGTCGGGCTTTATATCTCTCTATATTCCCTTGAGAGTCAAGTTTTGTCTTGTAGACCCATTCATAGCCTACTGTTTTGACTCCTTTAGGAATTATTTTTAAGTCCCAAACTTTATTGGCATTCAATGATTTCATTTCATCTTCCATGGCCTCAAGCCACATTGATGACTGATCACTACTCATGGCTTCTTCAAACGAGGCTTTGATAATCCTCTATTTGAAATTCTTTAGTGTTGTACACTTCATAATCAGCAGGAATAGCTGATTTTCTAACTCTTTGAGACCTTCTAGGGGCCTCCACATTTGGCACATCTTCTGTTTGAGGCTGTTGTTGCTCCCCCTCATGTGTGGCAATTGGTTCTATTTGATCCTGAAGAACAGGTTCATCATTTTCATTCATTGTTGCCACAGGTGGGATAACAACTGGTGCTGGCACCACAGTATCTAGCACTGTCAGTGCAGCTACAGCAGGTAGTGAGAAAATTGGCTCATGAATCATTGGAGTGGGCGCTTACACCCACTTCACTTCAAGGTCAATTTCTTGAGCTACCATGCTCCCCTTCATCAATTCGTCCTCTAGGAAGACAGCATGTCTCGTTTCCACAAACTTTGTATATCTCTCTGGACAGTAGAAACGAAAACATTTTGACTTTTCTGTGTAGCCAAATAAATGACAACTTACTGTTTTGGGATATAACTTCCCAATATTTGGGTTAAACACTTTAGCCTCAGCAGGGCTCCCCACACACACGCAAGTGGTTAAGTGAGGGTGTTCTTTCTGTCCACAACTCATACGGTGTTTTGAGCACCGACTTTCTTGATACTCTATTGAGAATATGAATGGAGGTTTTAACGCCTCCATCCACAGGCTCAACTATAAGGTGGAGTAACTTATCATACTGCCCACCATATCCATCAGGATACGATTGATTCTTTTAGCTACTTTATTCTGCTGAGGTTCGCCCGGTATAGAATACTGGGCTACTATGCCATTCTTTTAGGGTATGCCGACCGTAGTACTCCACCACGGTCAGACCTGACTGTCTTTAATCTTTAATATGGCTAAATTTATCCAATACATCTTTTCTTTCTTTGATTGAATAAATATAGCCATAATGGGAGTAATCATCTGTGAATGTCATGAACAAATCATAACCATCCACACTCTTTACAGGAAAGCTGACCACAGATGTCTGTGTGAATAATCTATAAAATTCCTGCGCTTCATTTAGCATCTTTCTTAGTCTCTGCATTGTTCTTAATCTGAGAGCTCTAATGGAGGAAGAATATCATTCTTAACTTGTCTTTCTATTCTCCCCCTCGAAATATGGCCTAAACGACAGTGCCATAATTTCGACAACGCATCGTGAGCTCTCTTATGCCACCATTTCTAGAGTAACACTCTGTCACCAGCTGCTTTATCAGCTGAGTAGCATGTCTTTGAAGTGCCAGTGAACTGACTCTTTATTCTATCGTGGTACTCAGTGACCGTGTCACATTCTAATATTGAGCCCACAATTACAGGTTCAATCATGTTCTTTATCACAGCCAAACATTTCTTGTTGGCAGTGACCCACTTCCTATGCTCAAAAGTCATAGGAGATCTTTTGAGATTCAAAATCCCTTTCTTTAGTTGCCCAAGTGGCATCTTTTGTCTCCCTCACCGGTGCCACAAACTCAGTGGAATACGGTGAGGTGACTACCCAGTCCACCTTAAACAAGATGAGAAAACCAGGTTAAAACTTTTCTTAACATAAAATAACACATCATTTGCATGCCTTGATTCCAACGTTGGTCAAAATCAAAACATACAATTATTCTTATACACTAATTCTACATCACCGTTGGGCAGAAATAGAATTAATGCATAAATCTTTAACTTTGACAACTGTTCTTACACACTAATTCTACATCACCGTTGGGCAGAAGTAGAATCAATGCATAAATCATTAAAATTATCAACTTTTCTTATACACTAATTCTACATCACCGTTGGGCAGAAGCAGAATTAATGCATAAATCATTAACATTACGATATTGTTATTAACAACGTTGGTCAGAAAATAACAACATCGTAATTATATCAGAACTCTTTTTCTCCAATTAAATAACACATTGGTTCAAAATAACTGGAGAATCAACAGTTTCTTTAGCAGCGGAAAAACTTTTCTTTTTCTCCAAGTAAATAGCATGTTGGTTCAATATAACTGGAGAATATACTTTTTCTTTAGCTGTGGGAAAACTCTCTTTTCCTTTAATTTTACCCACAGGGAAAATTTCTTTTTCTATTTTCTTTAATCCATTAATCAATTTCCAGGGAATAAACATTTTCTGGAAAATCTTTTCTTTTCTCCAGTTAAATATCATGTCGGTTCAAAATCACTGGAGGATGTACTTTTCTTTCGCAGCGGAAAACATATGCTCAATTTCTTGAATTTTACCCACAGGTAAAATCACTTTTCATATTTTCTTTGATATATTTTTCATTTTCCAGAAATTAGCAATTACTGGAAAAGAAAAAACTGATCTTGATTCTTTCCCTTTTTTCGGCCCAACCGGTAAAACCAGCTCGGCCCGCCTCTCTCCGCGCGCGCAGGCCGCACCCAGGCCGCAACCTGGGCCTGGGCCGGCAAACTGCCGTGGCGCGCTCCCCCCGCCTGGGCCGCTCGCGGGCCCGTGCATCCGGCGCCGTTGGATCTGATCCGACGGCCGTCCGATTGTTTCGGCCGAATAAAAAATGACTCCGGCCGCGGGCCCCGAAACCCTAGTCTCATTCGGCACTTGCCCTTCTCTCTCTTTGCTCGCCGCTCTCTCTTCTCTCTACCTCAGTGCAGCCGCGAGCGACCGACGACGAGCGAGCGGGCGGTGGAGCGAGCCTTGGCGCCGTCGCCGGCCCCCTCGCCGGCGCGCGTGCTCCCCAACGGCGAAAGGCTGTCCCGGCTCTTCTTTTCCCGCGCCGGTGAGGGTGGATCCGTCCCCTTCCCTTTCTCCTTTCCCACCCCCTTCTTTTCGATTTGGATCTCGCTTTCCTCTTATCCGAACCGAACCGAAGGAGGGGATTAGGGTTAGGGTTTCTTTGATTCCTTTCTTTTCTTTTCCCTTGTTTACCCGAACAGATTATCCCCGTTCTAGGGTTAGGGTTTCGGCTCTGTGAGCCTAGGGCCCTATTTCTTCTCTGATCCGAAAGGATCTGTTCTTTTCTTTACTTTTGCCGTGCGCCGTCGAACGGTGTGGCTCCTTTCCCCCACGCGCGGTGGCGGTGATGACCGGTAGACCGTGAGCCGGTCTCTCTTTCTTTTGCTTTTACCCGGTTAGGGATACACAGGAATACACAGAGGTAACCTTCTCTGATACCATTGTTAGGATCGATGTGAGTACCTTTCTGTGCAACCCGTAGATCCGAGTAGGCTCCTAGCCCTTCAGTAGATACACCGCAGCCAGTGTCGCGGTGTAGAAGACGTCCAGCGCCGGCGAGATGAAGTCTAGTGACGCCGGCGGTGTCCTGCAGTGGGAGACGGCGGTGGTTGGGGCACATCCCGTCGCTGGCAGCAGCTCTTTAGATCGGTATTAGGGTTTCTGTAGGTGGGTGTGGCGGCTCCAGTGAACCTCATAGCCTCAGCCCCGATCCCCACCTTCTCTATTTATATGTGCTGTGCGACAGGGGCCCACCAACCAGTTAGGGTTGGGCTCCCCCGATCAGGGAGCAGAGGCAAGGGTCCAATAGACCGTTGGGCCTATTGGTGGAGATCAACTAACACATGCCAGCATGCCCCCATGATTGAAATCATGTATCTACCATCACTTTCAGCTTGTTTCAGCTTGTTTCAACTTATTCTCTCTCACAGAACACTATTGAATCAGCCAAAATCAGCTCAAAATGGATCAGCCGAACAGGTATGTTCTGTCAATCTTTGCTTAAATCAGTTTCACAAGATGTGCAACGATTTGGGTTATCATGTGATGTTATGTTTCCTTTTCTTATTATTAGGAGAGGGGGAGAGGTGACGATTGGTGAATGGAAGATCTAGATGCAAAGGTTTGTCGCATGTCTGTAATATGTACATGAAAGGTGGTGGGTTTTGATTGGAATTTTCTAGGGCATAGCATATCAGGTATTCCTATCCAATCTTTGTGTGTCAAATGGAAAACATCAATAAAATTGTAAAAAAAAAAGCAGATTTTTTTGTGTGTAAATGAGCATTCTCGTTGAGCTTGAACCTCTTTGTTGTTAAGGGGGAGGGGTGGGTCTATTGCGTACTCCTACCTGTTTTCTGCATCATAGAAGCATTAATTTCACAAATAACATACCAATACCGTTGATCTATGGTTCTGAGCTACCTTTTGGTGAATTGACGAAAGATATCCATTTCATTGTATAGTTATTTTTGTTCCTTGTGATTTAAGGATGCATGCATTTGCAGACACGGAATGTTAGAGGCAAGGTTATAATTATTTGGCCCATCCTAATCCTAGGTCCCACAAAATTGAGATACCTTTATGCTGATTTGAAGCTACTAACCTCCAAACATATTTATCCAAGCGTTTGCATTTGATGAAATGTCACCGTGCATGATGCTGACCTGACTCATCATAAGCTGCTGCTTCTCTTGGTCATGTTCCTGTAACACTTTCACATTGAACCTGCAATGAGTGATAAGATTTTTGCATTCGCTCGCCTAAATGATTGAGTCGTGGAATTCCAATTATCTCGTTTATGCCAGTGGTAGGTGATGTGCGTTTTGTCGCAAGATTCTGAAAGCACAATAGTTGCAGAGGTTTGCTATGTGGATTGTCGTCATATCTCTGTGATCTGACTAATACTTTTCTTATAGCTGACATTTACACACACTGAGTTGACGTCAAAGGAACTCACTGCGTTCCATGTAAGCAGTTCTGTCTTCTTTCAGCTCTGGCCTTCCAATCGCTCGACCAAGAGTACCCGCATAAGATAAAGATAATATATCGGAAGGATGTTGCTGACTTGCTGTGTTCTTTTTCTTTGTTATTAGATAGACATGCATCAATCGTCACTGGTCAGTTGTCACAATTATGTTTTGCAATGATACTAGCGAAACTGCGATAGTGGCTCCTCTGGGATGATAGTGCGTCTCCACTAGCCGCTTCGCGTTTCTGAAGAGTGATACGAAGCACAGTTTCCGTCCGTTCAGCTGCATACCCTCTTCAGTTGCACAGTTTTTTTTTTAAGTTTCTTTAGTTGCACAATTGGGTCCGTTAGCTTCTGCTAACCGTTTACAGCGGCTGCAGCTGCACTTGTTGCCGCTACAGTGACGCGCAGTTTTTAATTTGCAGCTGCTGCAGCACGCTGTACCTTCCCACCCTTTCGTGGATACACAACGCAAACTCGTTTTTGATCTGCTGGTTCAGCCTATGCATCCAGGCAATTTATCGAAGGGAGTGAAAATCAGTCGACACGCTCCCGTCGTATACAAAACTGACAACCACCAGAGCACCGGATTTCGAGTTGCCGAACTATTCGGACACGCTTGCTTGTGTTGATGAGAGTCACTCATCAATCGCTGCACATACAAGAACAATTGAACGCACTGTGTCCCTTCGGGTGGAAAAAAAGTGTCCCTGGAACTCCTGGTCTCCTACGCTAGGCAGCGGTGGTTTCTGGGATTCGCCGGGCATCTCGGCTTTCTTCTGGCAGTAGTTATCGAGTGCAGGTGGAGAAATTGCGTCACCATACGTTTCACGTTATGCGACTGATTGTTTTTTTTTTATCTCGATTGTGCGACTGATTGTTGACGCTGTCGATTGACTGGACAGTGGACACACTTCCTGTGCTCCCGATATCAGTATCCGCCGCGGATATCACGGCCTGATCGCGGTTAGAAATCAGTATTTGACACTGTAGCACTTTCATTTGTATTTGACAATTATTGTCCAATTATGGCCTAACTAGGCTTAAAAGATTCGTCTCGTAATTTACAATCAAACTGTGTAATTAGTTATTTTTTTTATCTATATTTAATACTCCATGCATATGTCCAAAGATTTAATGTGATGGAGAGAGAGTGAAAAAACTTAGAATCTAAACAAGGCCCACATCGAATTCTGTGGGTTGTCACGTCATATTTTTGCGGGTTCTCATGAAATTCCCAGTGCCGGAAAGACCAGTAATGTGATATCGTGACTATCCGGCGTGCAAGTACGTACGCATCTCACCTGATCTTTCATCTGGAAGTGGACTGGCTGAGCCGGGCATCTGTGTCGCCGTCCGTCCCCCGTTCTTGCTCACTCCATGGCCCCCACACCTCGCCTCTCTGAGCTCTCTCTCGTCTCATGCGGTGACGACGCCGCGAATCGAGGTGAGGTGCCGCAGTAGTGTAGCACCTTGCGTGACGGTACCGTACGCCTGGACATTGAACAAGGAGCTCGGGACTCGCTTTCATGGTGACCGAGCTGCATGGAAGCTTGCCTTGTCGACGGCGACGCGCGCGCCACGGACGTCGGATGCATGCGTCCATTTCCAGAAAAAAGCTCTGGTGGTCCTGCCGATACGCTTTTCCCGCTGCTGTCACGCTTGTTGAACGTTGCTTGCTGGCGACCAGGACATCGGTTCATACTTCATCGGCATGGGCATACCGCATACGCACACACATCACATGGCTAAACGCATGCATCCATCGCTGTCGCGAAATTCTCCGTTGTCAGTGTCAGTGGGATGGCGTTCTCGGGCACTGTACGCAGGTCGCACAACTCCCTCGCTGGCGATGAGACCGTGCCGTCCCCCCCTACCGAAATTTCACGGTTTGCTTGGACACAACCGAGCAGTTGGGCACAGATCGCGGCGACCTCGCGCACGAGCATATCTCGCGCTCGCCATACCGCATTAAAACTCGGGGAGCAGAGCAGAGAAGCTCATCGAAATGCGGCGGCCGCCAAAGTATCTTGACAAGGCAGGTTCGTTCGCATGCGCTGCCCCATGTCCGAATTTTTACTATTTGGCTCTTTTTCGAAAGTTTCTCTCAAGTAGACCCCTGGCGGAAACAATTTTAGAAATGGACCCTTGGCTCGGCGCCAGAGTGAGTGGCGCCGGCGCCACGGTGACTGGCGCCGAGGTCCTGGGCACGGGCAAACGGCCTGTCAGGGGCTCGGCGCCATCCACTCTGGCGCCGAGCTCGGCGCCGTAGATCTTGGCGCCGAGCTCGGCACCAGAGTGAATGGCGCCGAGCTCGGCCTAAATATCTACCCTCGGTCTTCTTCCCCATCTCCGCGCCCTAGCCAGCCGTCGCTGCTCCACCGCCACGCCGCGCCACCCGCCCGCCCGCGCTCGCCTGCCCGCGCCGCGCCCGTCCGCGCCGCGCGCCGCGCCCGCCGCGCCACGCGCCGCGCCCGCCGCGCCGCGCGCCGCGCCCGCCGCGCCGCGCGCCCGCCCGCGCCGAGCCCGCGCCGCGCCGCGCCCGTCCGAGCCGCTGCTGCTCCGGCGGCCGAGCCCGCGCCGCGCCGCTGCCTCCGCTCCCTCGCCCGAGCCCGCACCGCACCGCCATGCCCTCGCGCTGTTGCCCGTTGGTTGGCTGCAGCGCCGAGCCGCCACGCCGTCCTAGCCTTTGTCTCCACCGGTGGCCTCGACCTCGCCCCGCCTTGCCCCCTCCACCGCCGGCCTCGCCCCGCCTTGCCGACGTCCACCGCCGCCCTCGCCTCGCCCCGCCTCCCGCGGCCGTCGAGCCGGTTCTCGCAGCGCGGAGCGCCGGCCACCACGCGACCGCCGCGCGCCACCTCTGTCGTTGGCCGCGCCACCGCAGTCCCGGATATTCGCCTAGACCTACGCCCATCGTCCGTCGACCCAGAAAGGTAAAAAATATGAATATGCAATGTACCTATTTAGTTGGTGTATGTTATTTACTAGTTATACTGTGATGACTTTGTTAGTTGATTTAGTTAGATATATATGTAGATAGATAGAAACATAGATACATTGGTAAATAGATATAGTTAGATAGCTACTTAGATATGTAGTTATATTTGTAGTTAACTACATATGATCTTGCTAATTAGTGAGTACACTATAAATATATACGTAGTTATTATCATGATTACTTAGTTTGTAGTTAGAAAGTACTTGTTAGGTACTATCTATCGTCTAATTTGGACTAAAGGACATGTGTTTCGTTACGTTTTTTAAATAGATGGACAACCTAGTGACCATATATCATGGAGGCACGGTTGAAAGCGATCATTATGGATATGTTGAGTTTCTTGACATGCAAAGCGTGTCTGTGCTATTCAATGATAGGCCTTCATTTAGTGATATGGTTGCAAGGGCTCGGGAGGAGCTGCATTGCTTTGGAGATGATGACATTGCAGTTGATGGTGTACTGCACCTAGGTTGTCCTCCGAACATCTTCAGGCGAATGATCTCAATTGGTTGTGCGAATCAGTGGGACAACTATGTGAGATCGGCTATGAAGAGCCAGCTGCAATGTTTGGACGTGGTTGTTCGTCAGGGTGTTAGTTGATCCAATCCCTCATGGGTTTACCCTAGCAATGGATCATTCGGCACACATCGACCCTCCCGTTCCGGAACCTTACCTGCATGTGCAGATTGCGCCTACGGTTCCTGATGCTCAATCTGCCCCCAATGCGTTATTTGGAGATGGTTGTCATACTCATGTTTTCGTGGCAGATCCTCCTTATGAGATCCCTTTGACACAGAATCATCCTGAGTAAGTGTCTTAACCGCATGGTTTTTGGGAGCTTATCCCGTTCCTTACATCTATTTCTTTCATTCTTTCCTCATTTCTGTAATGACGTTGCAGGAGACATTCCTGAGAATATCGATGTGCCCCATGTTGCTGCGCAAGTGCACTTTTCAGATGGATTTCGTGGCTCCAATAATGTTGAAATTATGAATGATTCGGAGCCATATGAGATGGCTAGGGCTCTTGATTCTGATGATGATCGTCCTGTTGGAGAGCTGACGGAGAGTGATGTTGAGATGATGAGACGTATCTTTCCCGACCGTCGTGATCCTAGAGTTCATGAGTTTAGTGATCTTGCTCATTCTGATCTGGCGTTTGCAGAAGGACGTGATGATGAGCTCCTAGAAGCTCCTAAGGCCGGTCCTAACATGGTAATTGAGGAGGGGAGGGTGTTCAATGACCTCCCTGCTTTGAAGAGGTGGTTGCAGGCTTTTCCAGTGATACGAAAGAGGCCTTACAAGATATTGCATTCATATGTGGAGCGCCGTTACACAGTTGTGTGTGACAAGGAACGCTGCCCATGGAGGGTTTGTGCAAGGAAGCAACAGGTGATCGGAAAATGGAAGATCACAAAAGTAGTTGGGCCACACAATTGTGCTAACCATGAGCTGACACTGAGGCATCGGCAGTTGACATCTACCCTCATTGCCAAGCGGTTGATGGGAATTTTGCAGGGAGAACCCAACATGAAGGTGAGAACAATTATCAGGACCGTTGAGGCGTTGTATGGAGGATATGTGATAACTTATGGTAAAGCATGGAGGGCTAAGCAGCGAGCGTGGAAGATGATATATGGGGACTGGGAGGATGGGTATGAGCAGCTGCCAGTTCTTTTCAATGCAATCAAAGCGGTGAATCCAGGCATGCATTATGAGTACATCCCAAAACCTAATGCATGGAAGGATGGGAGGCATATATTTTTCTGTGCCTTCTGGTGTTTTCCTCAGTGTGTCGAGGCCTTTAGGCACTGTCGTCCCGTCTTCTCCATTGATGGTACATTCTTGATTGGCAAATACCAGGGCACACTTCTTATAGCCATATCCTGTGACGCGAACAACAAGTTGGTTCCTTTGGCATTTGCTTTGGTTGAGAAGGAGAACAATGACAGTTGGGGATGGTTCTTGAGGCTAGTTCGGATACATGTGGTTGGCCCTGGCAGGGAGGTTGGCGTCATATCTGATAGGTATCAGGGCATACTTAATGCTGTGTGAGAGCAGTTAGAGGGGTATGCACCTTTGCACCATCGTTGGTGTACTCGACACCTTGCCGAGAATCTACTACGGAAGGACAGTGTCAAGAAAAACTTTGATCTGTTGCAGGAGGCTGCTCGACAGCTTGAGGACAAGTACTTTAGGGAAAAGTTGGAGCAGGTCAGAACCGCATCAAATGCAGAAGGTAGACAATGGCTCACAGGTTTGATGAGGGATTTGAAGAAATGGACGAGAGCTCATGACGACGGTGGCTGGAGGTACGAGTTTCAGTGCAGCAACATGGCAAAGTCATTCAATAAGTTGCTATTGGGGATACGTGGTATGCCCGTGAATGCAATTGTTCAATTCACCTTCTATAAGCTTGTTGCCTGGTTCAACGATAGACACGCCCATACATTGCAGTTGAGGAGTGATGGAGAGATATGGGCTCCGAAACCAAAGGCACACCTAGAGAAGGCAAGAGAAAGGGCTGGCACACATGAGGTTGCATGCTTTGACCACGCCACAGGAACTTCTCAGGTCGAGCATAGGGGCGGTACAACATCCGACGGCGAGGTCCGAGAGTCGAGGATACATGTGGTTGTCCTCCAAGATTTCAAGTGCACTTGTGGTAAACCAAGGCAATACCACTTTGTATGTTCGCATTTGGTGGCAGCAGCTAGGCATCACAACTATAATATCGAGAGGAGGATACCTCACGAGTTCAGTGTCAACACGCTTGTGAACACATGGAGCCCTCGCTTCGTGCCTTTCCGGGACCCTGGAGAGTGGCCTCCTTATGATGGGCCGAAGTACATTGCGGATCCAGCTTACCGTTGGAACAAGCGTGGATCAAGGCAGAGGACGAGGCATAGGATGGTTATGGATCAGATACCCAGAAGAACTAGGCATAGGAGAGGAACTCCATTTGTTACTGATCCTGAGCAGCACGAGTGCGGCAAGTGCGGTAGACTTGGCCACAACTCACGAAGTTGCCATTGGCAGATTAGTGAGGTAGGACTATTGGTTTATAGTATTATTTTATATTTTGTCATATCATATATTTAATTATGCATGTCTCAATTTATGCTTGTATTTGTGTCAATTACCTATACATTTATAAGTTCATGTTTCATTGTACATTGCAATTCTAATTCATTCACTTTTTTTGTAGGATGGAGCAATTCCACCTGCTCGACCCGACGTACGAGGAGACCCACAGAGGACGTCTCGTTGCGCTGGGCCAGGTAATAATCTATAAGTTTTATTCGTACATGTGTTCGTGAAGTAACATGTGACTATGTTATATTCGATGCAGGACCTTCCGCACCTTCGTTCTAGGACCCACAGTGGGTTCTTGGACATTCGGTACGACGATAGGTACACTCCTTTCCTGCAAAGAGCTGGCCTGGATGTCATCTCCTTTTAGGTTCGTCGTGGGTTGCCCAAGTTCAACTCAGCGGCGATAACTGCGTTGGTAGACATGTATTAAAGTGAATCATTGCCTCCATTCATGGCCATTTGTTCATGCAATTGACTTTTTGACAAGTAATCTTGCTTGGTCTTAAATATAGGTGGCGGCCGGAGACTCACAGCTTCCACCTACCTTTCGGGGAGATGACAGTCTCGCTTCAGGACTGTCAGAAGATGCTAGGCCTAAGGATTCATGGGAACCCAGTCACCGGGCAGTGCAGGTCAGAGGGATGGAGAGCACGAGTGGAGGCCTTCCTTAGGCGTGAGCTTGGCGAGCAAGGGGCTCGCACTTCTGGAGTTCCCATCTCATGGCTACGTACAGAGTTCGCACAGTGCCCCGAGGAGGCAGATGAGGAGACGGTTGGGTACTACTGCCGGGCGTGGATCCTACACCTTTTTGCTTGCGTTCTCTTTCCCGACGCGACGGGTGACAATGCGTCCTGGATGTGGATCCACTGCCTCAGTAACTGGGACTAGGCGGGTCAGTACAGGTGGGGCTCTACAGTTTTGTGTTTTCTATACCGGCAGCTGTGCGAGGGGTGTCGTCGGTCTACGGCAAACCCGTCACTTGGTGGATGCGTGTACCTGTTATAGCTGTGGATGTGGGCTTGTTTTCCAGTTGGTCATCCAGAGGTACTGGCTCGTCATGAGTGGTTCTAAGGTCAGCCTCCAAGTCGCCAACCGACGTGGGCGTACCTTTGGGACCAGGTCAGGGTTTCGCACACGAGGATAGACCGGGCGTACATTCAGTACACGAACGAGCTAGATTCGCTGACGGCGTCTAGTGTAAGTAAATTTTATTTTCCATGCAGCTATTAAAAGGATTAGTATACCATCTAACATCTTATTTGAACATGATGCAGGTAGAGTGGGAGCCGTATGGTGGAGAGGACACACTACTTTTTCAGCTGAGCACCGTATGTGGGGCCGACGACTACTTCTATAGGATGAGGTGCCCTCTAATCTGCTTCTATGCTATCGAGTACCACCTGCCAGATAGGGTTGCACGCCAATTTGGAGTGAGACAGCTTTGGCCTATGCCTCTGTTCTCGACTGGCGTTGACTTACACAAGTGTTTTTATATTTCAAATGAGTCATGATGATGGTCCATTTCTTATAATATGGTGCCACGTACGTGGATTAATGTAACGATGACATACGTGCAGGTTGGATCGTCAGAGGAACAAGAAGATTTTTGACTGAGAGAGGCACCACCAGTCCTACATTGAGGAATGGGAGGAGATGCACGACAACCTGGACGACAACAACGAGCCGCACACGAACCGTGAGTTCAGGTGGTACCAAGCTTGGTACCAGCGTTCGACAAGGTGCAGGCTCAGACTACAGTGGACCGAAGCTGACTACGCCGACATCGAGTCCTCCGATGATGAGGACACGACGTACGACCGGTCCACTCGTGCAGGAAGGCAGGTGGAGGCAGGACCGATCTTGGACAGAGTGGTAAGCCAATCGACTTATTTTGTTACGTTTAGTTACATAACAATACATTAGGTGTTCTTGGACCGACGTTAGGAGTTATCTATTGTAGTTATTGCAACCTTCGAGCTATATAACCCTTGTAATAAGTTATATTCTTGTACAAAAGAAAATAAAACTAAATGATATCTGTTCAGAAGTCTTATTATTGAAAATATTGTTGCAGGGCAATACACTGAGAAGCTCAGTTGAAGAGATCGAGCGCGTTCGGCCTAGAGTCAATGATGACTACATACTTGGCTTCCTAGATGTAAGATTAAAAATATTCTTTCAAACAAATCATTAATACGTTATATTCTTTCAGTTAACATAGTTTTGTACAACAGAGGCTGTCACGTCGTCTACGTCGTGCGGCTGGTCGTTGTGGTTGCAGGACAAACACGACGCATGACGTGTACGATCCTTCCACAGGAAGAGGAGCCTTGGGTTCCTCTAGTCAAGCAACTATAGGGGACGAGGAGGCCGACGACGACGATGACATGGACAAGAGGCACGATGAGCTTGGGCCCTCTCAGCTCCATGATGCTCCATCGACTCATCCTACACCGCCTCTAGGCACTAGGCGACGCCGTCCGCGTGACCCTTACACTCCAGGCACCAGCGCTCTGGGTCACAAGGGTAGGGGCAAGAGTAGGAGACAGTGAGGGACGTGGTAGATGTTACTATGAACTATTGTGAATTTTGTATTTACTTTTCTTTAACTATTCGGGACTGTATGGACATTGTGGACTATTTAGACTTTGCATGACATATTATGTTGGTTGTGATATTCGTTGTGGTTGCATTATGCTTGTTGGATGATTAAATGTTTAGAATATATATTGATGTCTCTGTTTGTAACTGTGGATGCTTCTAATACAAGACCGTATCTTGCGAATATTTTACGTGAACCTTTAATCATACTATACTTGTACAAAGGCACAAATGTAGTACACAGATTTACTATAAATTTATTATGTTTATAATCCAGGAATATTTGTACATACGCTGTGTACAAGAATCTAGGATTACCAAGCAACAGTGAACGAATCTATGCTTTTCAGACAATAAACATAGACTTTTCAGATACACGGACAGCATCGAATTATCACATCAATGATATAGACCTTTCAGATGCAAGGACAACATGCAAGGAAGCACAACTAAACTCTATCTCCACCATCCATCTTATGACTGTTTGATCCAAGGGCTGAGGTGAAGAGGCACACGGATCGCTGACATGGCACATTGACAGGCCTCCATTCCTCCTCTCAACCTATAAATAACCACTCACTCCCTCTCATTCACACAAACAATAAGGAAGAAGAACACTCCTCAGCATTTGCTTTTGTTGTAGTACCAATGTCTGGAGGGTCGTCCAGAGGGAGAGAAAAGGGGGAGAAAACTACCTGGGGGTGGGAGGGTCCTCTTGGTCCTGATTTCTTTGAGGAAGCTCTTTATGAGAGGTTCCCAGTTGAGAGCAAAAGTGATTTCACCAAAGAGGCACCACTGATAGGATACGATGAAAGGAAAGAAGAGTGGCCAAAATGCATGCATGGTGAGGACTGCCTAGTGCAGATGTTCACCGAGGGAATAGACGGAGGTCGTCGTTTCTTCAAATGCCGCGATCATGGGTAATTGCTATTACTATTTGTTTCTTCAATATGTTTGTCTTGTATATCACTTACACGACATACTTTTTGTAGTCTTCCTTGGCCGAAGAAAACTGTGGGTTCAGTAGGTGGGTCGATCCTCGACCTATTTATCCGCATGCGGAGTACATCTACTACCTACAAGACCGTATCTTCGATCTAGAAAGGGAAGTTAGCAGCGGTTACAAGGACGACGAACAGGATGACAACAATAATGGTGCCGATTCACAGGAGGCACTCTGCAATGATCCATATTGCACCTGCCCTAACCACAAGAAAAAGGGGTCTCCCCCATCACCCCCGCCACCACCACCACCAACAACGGGAGGCTACTATGGAGAAGGTGCAACACAATTTGCTATGTGGCCACACTACTAGGATGACTTTATGTTTTTCTTGTGGAGAACCCTAGGTTGAATTACCTAAGGCATGTTAGGTTTAATTACCGAAGACATGGTTTAATTACCTAAGGCATGTTAGGTTTAGTCAAAGAAAACTATGTACCCAGGTTCGGTACCTGTAGTCACATGCCATTTAATGTGTTTCGTGTGTTGATTTCTATAATGTCGTATGTCGTTAACTATTTTTTGCAGCACGTGTTCAAATGGAAATAAGTCTGTATCATTAAGCGGAATATTAAGACCATTGATAATGAAAACAACCACATAACGAATAAGTTCGATACTATGTCACATTACACAATATATTAATAGTATAACTAAGTGCCGACAGTAGACAAAGGGGCAAATGCACTTCCAAATCCTCAATCTGAAACGTACTGAGTAAGCAACTCATCATCCGAGTACCAGTCATCTACTACAACCCTGTTGCTGTGGCTAGGCTCAACTGCGTTGATCTGACCTGCCTGTCGCTTGTAGTAAGCGGCCTCCGCTTCGTCTGCGGCCGCTGTGGCCTGAGTGAAGAACGCGTCGTCATCCTCCTCTGCCTGTAAGCCCGCCTCTGCTAGAGCGATGAGCTCGCTCAGTCTACCAGTGTCGTCGTCAGCCTCCTGCGCCTGAATGCCCGCCTCTGCTAGAGAGATGAGCTTGCTCAGTCTGCCTGTGTCGTCCTCAGCCTCCTACGCCTGTATGCCCGCCTCTGCTAGAGCAATGAGCTCACTCAGTCTGCCAGTGTTGTCCTCATCCTCGTCTCCATCATCACACAGCACAATCGGTGATTGAACGGTGCGACCAGCTCGTGATCTATGGGCATCTAACTTCTTCTCCTCATACCTTGCACGAGCCACCTCTACAGCATGTTCCCCGCTGCAACCAATCCCTTGATGTATAAAATACAATCAGTTAGCAACTCAATAATATTACATTTAAAACCAGGCAACGAAAAAAGGTTTTCAAGCACTCACTAGCACATAATGTAGCAACATGCTCGTTCAAGACCTGCATCTGTACTCTTGTCTCCTCCTTTGCCTCATTCCTTGCCCTCTCCTCCTCTAATGTCGTCCGCCTCTCCAATCCCCATTTGTTAAGCCCAACATCGATCGGGTTACAAATACCGCGCTGTCTAGCAAACTCACGCATCTTTTCTTTGTGATGTTTAACGAATAGGTTGACGTAGTCAGGTCCATATCCCCACTTCCGTGCAATTATTTGCCTCTTCTTCAGTTCATCCAAGAACTTAGCTTGACCATCATAACATTCCCAACTGCATTTCCTAGTGCTCTGTTCAAAACAAATATTATATCATAAAGAAAAAGGATAGTACAAATAATTTCTTACATTAAACCGACTACATGTGTAGAAGCAATGCGCGGCTGTGTCCGGATGTTTCGATTGAAAAACATGGGCCGGGAAACCACAATCACAGTTAGGGACAGGAAGGTCAGGGGGAACGGGGGTATCTTTGCTAGACGCGTCGGGGTATAATTCTCGAGGACGACCCCGTTTTCGCCAAAACTCCTCCCGAAACATTTCTTGCATCTAACAAATAGGATGTAATTTAACAAACATAAATAAAAACATCACAACAAAATATCAATGAGAACCATAACTACAATCCAATCAATTTCGTTATAAGAACCAAAGGCAGTTAACATTATACCCTAAACCTAGGGTTTCTCATTTCATCCACAACAATAAACTCATAACATAACTACATACGGCTTGGTTTGCTAGCATTTTCCACGCCTTGAAATGAACCTACGGTTGTATAATACATATATTGAGGGATACAATGAAACCCTAAGTGATGACGATTCTTAGGTTCAAAAATCCGACTAATATGTACCGAATCTATGCGAGAAAAACAAGGAGGTGAGCGAGTATACCTTGCTCTCGAAGATCTACGGATCAAATCAAGGTTTTTAAGGTCTAATATGTCGATTCGTGAGGTAGGATGAAGTGGCGAGAAAAAAAACCCGAGGAGAAAGAAGAGGAAGAACGCTCGGGGAAGAAGGCTGGGCTGGGGTTAAATGCAGGTAGCTCGGCGCCATTCACTCTGGCGCCGAGCTCGGCGCTAGAGTGGATGGCGCCGAGCCCCTGACAGGCCGTTTGTCCGTGCTCAGGACCTCGGCGCCAGTCACCGTGGCGCCGAGCTCGGCGTCACTCACTCTGGCGCCGAGCCAATGATCCATTTATGAAATTGTTTCCACCAGGAATCTATTTGAGAGAAACTTTCAAAAAAAAAAAATCAAATAGTAAAAAATTCAGCCCCAGGTCAGGACACGAGTAGGAGTAGGTGAGAGACCGCGACGTGGTGGCGTCTCCGTGTAGAGGCCCGAATCCGAGTGGGCAACCCGCTGATTGAAGAGGTACGCCGCTTCCGTGCCTGACTCTGACTGCGACGTCTAGTTGTCACGGTGTCGATCACACCGCCACTCGGTCTCAGTTGGTCGTACACTCTGAAATAAAGTAGTACCTTGTCCGTCCATTAGAGCATGGCTAATAATACAGCCGGCTTGCTGGCTGTAAGATTCTTTGCAGCTTTTTCTTAGCCCATTCATATAGTAGTTAGCTCTTTACAGTTAATACATGGCCCACTTGTCTCTCTCACAGACTTTCTTGGTTCTTGTGTCCAAATCGGCTGTAAGCTTACAGCCCACTTCTCCTCTCTCTCCTCCCCTCTCTCCTCCACTCAGCATTTAGTCGGCTTACCGCATGTTACACTCTGAAATAAAGTAGTACCTTGTCCGTCCATTACGTAGGGTAGTATACAACGTTCGTTCTGGATCCAGGATCCCTCGCTCGAAAATCGAAATGCACTAGATCGGGTCCCCACGAGGCCATGACGCCGAGCCAGCCACGTCTCGCGTGTTTTTGAGGCTCCAAGATACATGAGGACACTGCAGCATACCAGCTGTATTCTCCGAGTATCATGCTTCCTGGCATGGCAACTGGACCTGCAACCCCGCGGCCGAGGCAGCACATCTATCTATCCGAGCCAATAGGGAGACAAGAGTGGAACGGAAAGTGTAGACAGCCGGAATACCAGTACCACTGCGCAGAGCCCCAGGCGGATGCGTCGCAGCCGGCCGTCGCTCTGCATCTGCTGGTTGGCCGGGCGCCGGGCGGGCCAGTGCGACGTCCCTTCGCGCGTAGCACGGCTCGGGGGATGGGTGTGTTGATCGGCATGCTTGCCTTGGACCTTGCTTCTCTCGCCGGCGCGGCGATCTGACAGGTACGGTGCCAAGTCTGCAGGAGCCACGCCGGGCGGTTCTCTTTCTCTCCCATGCCTTGGCAGCTCACGCACGGGTGAGAAGCTGCCATACGCGCTCGGCTGCTTAAATGTTTGTCCACTGGCCGCCAACAGTTTGGTTATGCTGGCGGAGTGGAAGCTGACAAGAGAGAACGGGCAGCAGCGCAGATCGATCGACATGGAAAGGTGCATGCATCCGTATGCCCCGGACATTATCAGATCATCAGACGATCAGGCAATCATGCATGGATGATGCATCAGTCGGTGTGTAGTGGATGTCATAATTTTAATCGAGAATACATCGGCGGTCTTTAAACTTGTAGTGTCGTGCTATTTAGATCACGAACTCTTAAACTCGAAATTTAACCCTCTAAACTTGTCAAGTGGTATACCATAGATCCATATCCCTTTGGCAGACGCTGACTAGGATAATTTTTTACAAAAAGCACCCTGCATATCCACCACGCGCCCTCGCTCGATCAGCGTCTCCAGCAGCCGGACCAGCCCGCCGTGCACGGTGCACCAGCCGCTCGATGGTGCCCGCCGAGAACCGGAGGAACCAAACCGAGTGCACCTGCGCGCGGCACGAGTCACCGTCAGAGCTGAAGATGTCGTCCCCGAGCAGCTCCGCGAACAGCTTCCCTTGTTCTGTGCTTTGTCCGCGACCCCATGTCCGGTGAGCGCACGTGCGCAGGCCGCAAGCCTGCCTAGGCTGGCGCCTGCAGGGGCGGACGAGCGCGACCGTTTCCGGAGCCGGTCCGTGCACTGCGGGTACCGCTTGTTGAATATAATCCCGTGCACGATCATGAGCATGATGTAACTAAGTTTAGATGCATTGGCATGTTTGTTTTTCATCCTCCAGTTGAACTCCTAAGTTTAGTAGCTGCATGAACTTCGGTGTAAACACAAGAGCCGTGCTGCGTTCACGGTGCGGTGGAGTAGCTGACCGCCACGCACGTATGTAAAAAACGTCCCCGCGCTTTAGGCGGGCACGACGCAGCGTGCGCGGGCGTGGTGGGGAGATCGTGGACCGTAGAGTCCTGTAACCACCGAATGAATAAGAAGCAAGAACAATCCGAAAAGCGCTGCGACGTTGTGCGGCAGAAACACTCTCTCTTTTGCGTTTTGTGTGTGCGTGCGCGTTCCGTGAGAACGGAGAGCTCGCCGGCGTTGCCGATCGCCGTCGTGACAGCCATTCCGGCACACGGCGCCAACATTTGGTACCAGAGCGTTGCATGTTCTATAGTGGCTCGGTGAGCCCACCGCGCGAGCCAGCTCGGAAGAAATTCGTCATCCCTCGGAGGAGCCCGGCGGCGGAGGAGATGGGCGACACGGGAACGTCCGGCGGCGCGGGAGAGCGGGTTCGCGAGAGCTCGCTCATGTGGCCGATGCTCACCCGCTCGAATTATGCGGAGTGGGCGATGTTGCTTCAATGCAACTTCGAGACCCTTGAGATCTGGGACACCATTGATCCTGGCGGCGAAGGCGTGAAGAGATCGCGGGACCGGCAGGCCATGGCCGGCATCCCGCGTTCCGTGCCGCAGGAGATGTGGCAGCTGCTCGGCGCAAAGAAAACCATCAAGGAGGCGTGGGAGGCGGTGAAGAGCATGAGGGTCGGCGCTGATCGCGTGAAGGAGACCAATGCTCAACGCCCGTTGAAGGAATTTGAGAACATAAAGTTCAAGGATTCCGAGACGGTGGACGAGTTCGCCCTCCGCATCGGCGCACTGGCGGCAGACCTACGCACATCCGGTGAGAGCATCGACAACGCCCGAGTTGTGAAGAAGATGCTGCGCGTTCTACCCCAACGTTACGCGCAGATCGCAATTTCGATCAAGACTCTGCTCGATCTCAAGACCCTGACCATTGAGGAACTGGTCGGGCGGCTCAAGATGGCAGAAGATCGCCTCGGGATTAGGGACGTCACCGAGAAGGTTGGCAATCTGCTGCTCTCGGAGGAGGAGTGGGTGGACAAGTACCGGCACCGCCTCATGCCGGAGTCGGCTTCTTCATCTGGGGGAGCTGGGAAGAAGTCCTGGAAGCCAAAGACCGGAGGTGGCGGCGGGCGTGGAGAACGCGGTGATCGCGGCGACAAGAAGGAGCCTGTCGTCAAGTTGACGTCCATGGGCACGCCGAGGCGCAAAGGGCGCTGCAGAAACTGCGGCCTCTACGGTCATTGGGCCGAGGACTGTAAGAAGCCGAAGAAGGAGCGCAAGGAAGAGGCGCATCACGCCCAAGCAGATGTCGATCACCCATCGATCCTTCTAGCCACGGTGAACGTCGTGCGCGTCCACGCGCGCGACGTCGGGCCGGAACCGAGGGGCGCGACGTGCCATGTCGTGCATCTCAATGAAAAGAAGGTGCATCCAGGTGACGGGGAGCAAGACCATGATGCAGAGAAGGATGTGTGGGTCCTCGACATGGGAGCCAGCAACCACATGACGGGGCGGCGCGAGACGCTCACGTCGCTGGACACATCGGTGGGCGGAACGGTGCAGTTTGGCGATGGATCGCTCGTCAACATCGAAGGCATCGGTTACTGTGATGTGTTTGACACTGAACGCTCACTGTTAGCTTGAGCACCTCGTGTCAAGAATCGTCTATACTTGCTAAAGATGAAGCTTGCAGCTCCAGTGTGCCTCATGGCAAAGGCTGATGACAGTGCTTGGCTCTGGCATGGGCGTTACGGCCACCTGAATTTCAGAGCGCTACGAGAGCTAGGAACAAAAGGTATGGTGGAAGGCCTACCTCAGCTGGATCGAGTGGAACAATTCTGTGATGGCTGTGCACTTGGCAAGCAGCATAGATTTCTATTTCCACAGGTTGCAAGTTATAGGGCAGAGAAACCTTTGGACTTTGTTCATGCAGATCTTTGTGGGAAAATCAAGCCAAGTACAGCTGGTGGTAAGAATTATTTTCTCTTGATAGTTGATGATCACTCTCGATACATGTGGGTTGAGCTCCTAACAACCAAAGATGAAGCATTCAAATGTTTCAAGAAGGTGCAGGCCTTAGCTGAAACTGAACGAGGCTGCAAACTCCGGGCTTTCAGAAGTGACCGAGGGGGGAGTTCAACTCAATTGAGTTCAAGCAGTATTGTGATGAGCGAGGAGTGAAGCACTTCACAACAGTACCCTATACACCGCAACAAAACGGCGTTGTTGAGCGTCGGAATCGCACGGTGGTGGAAATGGCCAGGTGTCTGCTCAAGAGCAAGGGAGTTCCGGGTGAGTTTTGGGGAGAAGCTATATCAACAGCAGTTTATCTGCTGAATCGAGCCCCGACCAAGAGCCTGAAGGGTAGAACCCCATTTGAAGCATGGCACAATCGCAAGCCCAAGGTCCATCATCTTCGCACATTTGGGTGTAATGCAAATGTGAAGGTTGCAGGTCCTGGTGTGTCCAAAATGTCTAACAGATCGATCAAGATGGTATTTGTCGGATATGAAACAGGGACAAAGGGATATAGGGTCTATGATCCAATCTCAAGGAAGCTGCACATTTCTCGCGATGTTATATTCGAGGAGAGCAAGGGCTGGGATTGGAAGCCACATGCTCAAGCAGATCCGGTGACATTAGTGTTTGATGTGGAGTTCTACACTGTTGCCGGACAAGGAACAGTAAATGACCAACAGAATGCAGCAGCAGCTGAAGATTTATGGGAACATGAAAATGAACATCAAGGCTCACCTGCCCAGAGTCAGTGGTCAATCAACACTGAGTCTAGTGCTGGTGCAGATCAGTCCACACCACCAGGGAGTCCTCTTGGACAGGGAGTAGAGTTTGCAACACCACCTACTGGAGATTCAGTGGATTCAGATGGAGTGCCAATGAGGTTCAGAACTGTTGATAATTTGAATGACACTACAGAGGATATCCATGGCTTTGAGTATAGTGGGCTGTGTTACTTTGCTGCAGAAGAACCTAGGAGTGTGGAGCAGGCACTAGCAGATGAGTGTTGGAGGGATGCTATGATGACTGAGATGAATTCCATCCAGGCCAACAAGACTTGGGAGTTGTCAACCTTGCCATCAGACCACAAGGCCATTGGGCTAAAGTGGGTGTATAAAGTGAAGAAAGATCCTGAGGGAAATATCACAAAATACAAAGCTAGACTGGTGGCTAAGGGATATGCTCAGCGTGAGGGGGTAGACTTTGATGAGGTATTTGCCCCAGTGGTAAGGATTGAGACTGTTAGACTGCTAATTGCATTGGCTGCTCAGAATGGTTGGCAGGTGCATCACATGGATGTCAAATCGGCATTCCTAAATGGTGATCTGAAAGAGGAGGTGTATGTTCAACAACCTCCAGGATTTGTTGTCAAGGGAAGCAGTGGAAAGGTACTAAAGCTGAAAAAGGCACTGTATGGACTTCGACAAGCTCCAAGAGCCTGGAATGCAAAGTTGGACAGTGAGTTACTGAAACTTGGTTTTGTGAGAAATCCTTTGGAACATGCTGTCTACAAAAGAGCAGATAAACATGGCTATTTGCTGGTAGGTGTGTATGTAGATGATCTGATAATCACAGGATCAAGTGAAGTGATAATTGGAGAATTCAAGAAGGAAATAAAGAAGAGCTTTAGTATGAGTGACTTGGGACTGCTTACCTATTATCTAGGTATTCAGGTTGATCAGAAAACAGGAGTGACAACATTGTGTCAGAGCTCATATGCCCTGAAGATTCTTGAAAATGCAGGCATGAAAGGATGCAACCCTTCTCATGTGCCAATGGAGAATAGACTGAGGTTGAGCAAGAATGACAAATCACTGCCTGTTGACAAGACAAAGTATAGAAGTGTCATAGGCAGCCTGAGATACCTAGTGAACACAAGGCCAGATATAGCTTATGCTGTGGGGATTGTTAGCAGGTTCATGGAGGACCCAAGAGGGAGTCACTAGTCAGCAGTTAAACATATTCTAAGGTACATTGCTAGTACTGTGAATTATGGCTGCACTTACAGAAAGCAGGGAACCACTGAATCAAATCTGACAGGGTTCAGTGACAGTGATCTAGCTAGAGATGTCGATGACAGAAAAAGCACCAGTGGATCAGTGTTCATGCTTGGATCAAGCCTAGTGACTTGGGCATCCCAGAAGCAAAGAGTGGTGGCTTTATCATCTTGTGAGGCCGAATACATAGCAAGTGCAAATGCAGCATGTCAGGGCATATGGCTTAGCAGGCTGTTGGGAGAACTGCTTGGTATTCAGGCACCCAAAGTGAAGTTGTTAGTTGACAACAAATCTGCAATTGCTTTGAGCAAGAATCCAGTTCACCATGAGAGGAGCAAACACATAGATGATATCATTTTATTCGTGACTGTGTGGACAGAGGTGAGGTTGATATTGATCATGTTAGCACAAGTGAGCAGCTTGCTGATATCCTGACAAAGGCGCTCGGGCGTGTCAGATTCGTGGAGCTTCGTCAGCAGCTGGGAGTAGTTCCAGTGCAGCGGGATTAGGGGGTGAAATGTTGAATATAATCCCGTGCACGATCATGAGCATGATGTAACTAAGTTTAGATGCATTGGCATGTTTGTTTTTCATCCTCCAGTTGAACTCCTAAGTTTAGTAGCTGCATGAACTTCGGTGTAAACACCAGAGCCGTGCTGCGTTCACGGTGCGGTGGAGTAGCTGACCGCCACGCACGTATGTAAAAAACGTCCCCGCGCTTTAGGTGGGCACGACGCAGCGTGCGCGCGCGTGGCGGGGAGATCGTGGACCGCATAGTCCTGTAACCACTGAATGAATAAGAAGCAAGAACGATCCGAAAAGCGCTGCGACGTTGTGCGGCGGAAACACTCTCTCTTTTGCGTTCTGTGTGTGCGTGCGCGTTCCGTGAGAACGGAGAGCTCGCCGGCGTTGCCGATCGCCGTCGTGACAGCCATTCCGGCACACGGAGCCAACACCGCTCCCTCTCCCCAATCTACGGCCGCCGTGTGCGCATCCTCGCGCGACATGACCAGGATGTTGAGGCCGCCGTCGGCGTCCCGGAGCTCGTGCATGGCCTAGCCAGGCGACCATGTCTCGCCGCATCTCCGCGCGGGCCTCCTCGGCGCGGGCGCCGCGCTTATCGTCCTCGTCACGGCGCTAGCCTTCTTCGTCGATCGTCGTCCGTGACATCAAGAGGTGGAAGTGGCGGCTCACGCGGATCGAGGAGCCCAGGAAGCTCACCTCTTTCCGGCCCTGAACTTCGGCGAGGCCTCCGTGCTGCGCGTGCTCGCCGACGATGGGCCTCAGTGCTGCGCGGGATCTGGACAAGAAGCTGGAGTGCGAGTTCACGTCGGAGATGGACATCGTCGGCCACATCGGGCACAGCAACATCGTGCACGACGACGTCAAGTCCAGTATCATCTTGCTCGACTCGGTGCTCAATGCCAAGGTCACTGACGTCCAGTCCAAGGTTGACGAGGATGATCTCTTTAAGGCCCGCTTGCCTGCCGGAGAGCAACGCCGGCATTTGGTCCAGCGCTGTCGTGGTCGTGCACGGCTTCACCAGCGTCGCGCTCCTCGACATCGGTGTCATGCAAGCGCCTCTGTAGCGCATTACGTCGCCGTGCATCGCCGTGCCCACCACGTCGCTGTACTCCGCCCACGCCACTCCACTCCCAGCGCGCGCCCAGTCCCGTCTTGCCCTCGGCGCGGTTCAAGAACGTGCCCACGGCGTCCGTCACGTAGTCCCGCTGCTTCGCTAAGTCGTACAACGTCACGAGCCCAGTCATGTTCTGCAGCTACGACAGCACCCGCCCCCCGCGCGTTCGATGCCTCGCGCCACCACTCGGCTAGTGCCGGCGCCGCCGCCTCCGCCTATAGAGCCTCCAGCTCCTGCGGACGCCGTCGCGAGGTAGACGGACGGCCGCAGACGCCGCGCGCGAGGGAGACAGACGGCCGCGGACATCGCCGCGCGAGAGAAACGGCTAGCCGCGGACGCCGCCGAGCGCGAGGGAGACGGGCAGCTGTGGATGCCACGGCTGGCTGGAGGTAGAACATGTCTACAACAAGGGGCTTTTTGTAAAAAAAAAGATCATCGTAATCAGCGCCTCCAAATGGGTATGAACATATGGTGCACCACTTAATAAGTTCGGAGGATCAAAATTCGATGAGAGTTCGTGGACCTAAGTGGCACAATGCTACAAGTTTAAGGATCGCTAGTGTATTTAACTCATTTTAATTTGTATAGGCGAATCACTTAAAAATCTGTTAGACTCTAGTTGGATGCTATGAAGCCGTTGGAGGGTCCAAAGAGATCTAAATTTTTATAGTTGACAACTTTTAAATTTGAGATGGTTTATATGTCTAAATATTCAATATAAGTTATCGGACATGTTAAACAATCTCGATTTGAGACAAAATCACATCAAAGTCGTAGTACTCCATGAGATTAACAATTTGGTAGTTAAACAACTTTTCATTGAACAACATTATCCCGCGTCCCATCGCGACCTCTAGGACCTCATCTTCCTCCTCGCGATGGCTTCTTCTCCCTCCCCGCGCTCGTCCTCGACCCCGCCGTCCTGCTCATCCTGACCCCGGCCGCCAACCACGGCCCTACCGACCCTAGCTCATCGGAGCTCTGACGAACTCTAGCGGCCGCCTTCTTCCCCTCCCCCTCCGACCACGGTGAGCTCTGGCAGCGGCAGCCTCCCTCCGGCCATGGCGCCCCACCCCTCCCTGGCCCAGACGCCATCGCCACCGCAAGGGCCCCTAAGCCGCCCAACCTCCTTCCCCATCGTCTAGACGGCCTACCTCTCCCCGACAGGGAAAGAAGGGTGGGGCGTGGTCGACGGAACCCTAGCCGCACCATCGTCTTCTTCTTCGTCTCCGACCTAGCGCCAACGAGCCCCCCTCCCCCTCTCTGTCGGGCGCATGCACGGGGCGCGTGAGTGCGCATCGTCACGTAATAAAGTTTGTGCTTTTCATTTGAGATCATGTCAAATATACAATCCAAGATTGATAGAGGTGAAGTTATATAGTTATAAGTGTTACTCGGCTGAGATAGCATGTACTCTTGAGGGAACATTGATGTCATGGCTTCGAATCCTTGAAATCGACGGTCATGATATACTTAAACCAATAGTGATAAGGGGTTTTTTTACTAGTGAAGCTTCATCTCAGCTTGTTCTCTATAAATTCAGATACATGAACCATTTACACTTTCCTCGTAGAAAAAATAGGACTTGCTAAAATTCAGACGACGATTATTGTATATATTTCATATATTAAAATTATAGTTTTTATTCATTGCAATTTTTGTAGACACAATCTGCAATTTTCAGTTCCGACAATAAAGAACCTGTTAGACAAAATCACAAACTCAACAAAATCTTATTTGTGTTGGTACAAAGACAATTAACAAAACATAAAAGTAAAATGATCTACTTTTACTAGTTGGTGTTACAGGAGTATTGCTAAAAATCTCGTTAAAATTCAGGCACCTAAAATATAGGAGTAGCGAGAAAAATTTGCATACTATTTTACATGTAACAGAAAAATGAAGTAACCTCACAAATAGGCATCTAGTAGAGATCTCGAAATTTTGAACGGAAATTTTGGTGTAAGCAAACAAGTATTGTCCACCCCCACAACTGCACCGCTCTAGCACCAGCAGAATCCCAACATTTCAAATTCGCGCCCCACGAAAACTGTTGCTTAATGATTTCTTTACAAAGGGTATGGTTTGTCTTAGGGATATATATATATATATATATATATAGAACTACTATCATGTAGCTTGCTACAGAATAACTTATTCTGTAGCCACTTTGAGTTACGATAATTACTATGTTAATTTACGAGATTATAGTAACTCCTTACTAAGTGGTTTAATATAACGTTACGGTAAATATCCCAATGTGTTATAGTAACCCAACTATTGTAAAATATGTATTGGCATTATGGTAAATTAGTATATAAAATTATAGTAAATGGAAGTGGCTACAGAATAACTTATTTTGTAGCCGGCTACTGAATAGCATCTCCCTATATATATATATATATATATATATATATATATATATATATATATATATATATATATATATATATATATATATATATATAATAACTAGAAATTCATTGTATGTCATGAGCGAGAGAATCGATTCTCGATCCTTTTCACTCCACTTCCATTGGGGTATGGTATGGGTATCAACCATCAACTCAAGAGGGAGAGAAAGCCACTCCCAGCTCCAACCCAAACCAACCTTTCATGTGCAGCAACCAACGGCCACGGCACCTCCTTGCTCCTCATGGTCATGAACCCAACAGCAGACACAAAAGCATCTGGCAAAGTGCTCCGTCCTGGGACTCCGGGGTAACGTCCGTCAAATCTCAGATCGATGGCGACGGATCCGAGACTTTCACTTTGAGAACGACATGGATGGAATATCTATCGGCACCTGGTATCCCGCCCGTATCCACAAGAGAAAGCCATGCCGTGTGCTAGCTTTTTCTCGTAGGCCAGCATAGCAAATAGCATAGCCGGAGAGAATAAAGGCAGTAGGGGAGATGCAGCCGGTAGGTGTCGCACGCACCGGTCCAGTCGTGATTCGATTCGCATATAGGAGTACTGAAAGATACTACTGAAAGAAAGATTCAGTCAGGTGCTCCGTGCTCGATTGCTGGACGACGGTCAGGTCAGCACGGCCAGCCATGTGAAAGATGGATGCAGTGATGGTAAAGCGGGCTCACTTTTGCCATTTGCCAAGCGGGCAAGCGATACAAAAGGGTGGCGCCGTGCACGTACCGCCCTTCCCATTGGCTCCTCAGCTCGTTGCATTGCAATTGCATCGATCCATCCAACACCTCTCGATCGGGACAAAGTGACGACGGACGATCTTGTGCGTTTGTACTACTAGCTAGTAGCATCTTTATCAGACGCACGCCGACTCCATTCATCCGCCGAAAATCTCTCAGGCAGCCTTCCCATTGGGTGATTATTGGTCACTGCACCTCCGGCTTTTGCCATGCGCGTCACTGTGTTAAATTTAATTTGTCTCCCGGCCTTTGGACCAGTGACTGGTCTGAAACAAGGTTCAGGCTAGCTAGGAGAAGGAGACGCCTGATCTGATCTGGTATCTTTGCAAACTCTTCCTGCCTGCCTAGCCTATGTCGAAGCTTTCCAGCTGGACGACCACTACCACCCGTGCCGTGCTGCCTCGATCAGCTTGCATTAACCCTCCGGCCGGGGCAACGGCACGTTCGTACTCTACGTGCCCATCCATCCTTGTCAACTGGCGATTACTCCTAGGTAGGGTACGTATGATAAGCGGTCACGCTCTACACCGCCCAGGCTCGATTCCTCCCAGTTCGATTTGAGTTGTCTGCAGAAGCATGTTCGCTTGCTTGTTTTAGACAGGTCTTATTAGTCAGTTGTTTTTCTCTCGCAACACACCAGCACCGCTTATACCAACCAGCAACAGGCCGAAAGATCGATCGATCGGCACGAGCACGACAACAAGCCGTTGATGCGTCAGTCTGTGCCAGAGCGAGGCATCAGGTCCAGAGATCCTCTTCGTTTTCAAAGTCGATCTCATGGTGTCGAGAGAACAACACGATAAAAGCACCGATAGTGGAGCTAGCACGGCCTATCTTCGAGTAGCCATGACGGAGAGACGATGCCAAAGGAAACACGAGAGAAGGAACCGTAGCGAAAAAAATGATGTTCAGTTCAGCCATGAGTACTACTAGTCCAGTACTCCAGCCAGCACAGCTCTGGGTGGCACAGATCTGCGACGTGCCGTGGCAGCGCCCGGCCGGGCGCGAGCGCGACACCCCACACGTGCCGGCCCGGCGTGTAGGCGCCTTTGGGCGCCGGGCCTGCTGGACCACGCGCGGGGGGCGCGACGCGACCCCCCTCCCAGTCCCAGCACCGCGAAGGCAAAGGCTGGTGCCAACCGAAAGCCGCTGCCGGCCGGCCCCCACGTCCGGTCCGCGCGCGCTAGCTGGGCGAACTGGGCAATTGCCGAGTGCCGCGGCTAGTGCTCGACCGCCCGGCGCCCCGCCCGGATGGTGGCAACTGGGGGCGGGCGGGCAGGTGCCACGCGCGCGCGAGAGGACTCCGGGAGTCGCACGGGAAGGAAGAAGGGTGCCGCCTTTTTGGATTGTTTATTGGTAGCGTGGCTTTGGCTCCCGTGGTTCCTGCGGGTGGGGGGTGGGCGTGATGAGTGGACACGCCGCCGTGCTCCTCCGCGCGGGCGCACCATGATGCGCGCCCGCTGCCTTTCCATGCCGCCCGCTGCGACCTCCAAAGCGGCCAAGCCATCATCGCTGGCGGGCGCCCCGACCCATCAGTCGGTCCGGTTGACTAGACTTGTCATGCTCCTGGCCTGGAGCCGGCCCGGGATCCATCGCATCGGAGGCCGGCCACACAACGCTGGGACGGACTACTACGCGTGCCCTACCTTTTAACACTGCACAACGTGTACCGTACGTGCGTCGTCGCAGCAAAACTGCCCCAAACTCTTGTAACACTCGCCCCGTTCTGAAACAATACTTTAATCGTACTTTTAAACGAACATACAGTGTTTCGCTCTCACGACAAATCAGCCTAAACTAAATTTCATCGAAACGTACAGGGCCACTGCAAAACGAAAATTTGCATGGTCGTCGATCATGTCTTCATTCATCATCTGGTGACCGTGGAACTCGACTGCTGATAGTATAGTACAGAAGATGTGACACGGTGCACTCCCAACAACAAAAAAGGTGGCAAGCAGAGAATTATTTGGAGGCTTGAGCTAGCATAGCAGGTCTCCTGTACTTTCAACAATTATTAGTCAAAAATAGACATGTGACCTACATCAATGCCACTTGCCAGAACAGAGTTAGCACGGCTGAGGCGTCCATGATTGCTAAAATGCAAACCTACTCACATTTTTTTTCTTGAATTTGCTCCGTAAATCAATCACTACTGTACTAGCCTTTTTTGAAAACCTTGCTCCATGCACACACCACACGTAAGCAGAAACATCAACCATTTCGGCGCTAAACTGGTAGAAAGTACTACCCCATGCCATCATCATTCCTGTGATCGAAGTCTAATCTAAAATGAAAATTTATAAGCCAACGATCAAATGACGCAAGAACCTCATCATCAGACACCCTCCGCGCAAGTGCAAACCAAACCCTGATGAACTAGTAATTTGCGCGCGCCCATGTGCGCTGTGATAACACCTTTACGATCACATGAGATCGCATACAGAGAGATGTCTGGGATTAGAACCATTAGACATTAGTAGCATAACTTCTAACATAGCCAAAGTAAATGTTCAAAGGCATAAGCTTAGTACACACTGATACATTGATCCCAAGGTAGTACATTGGACGTACGGGATCACAATAGGCATCACATGCGGGAGAGAAATAGCAGTTCCTAGGGGATGCTATCGAGCCATGGCGGCGTGGTGCTTTCCAGTTCCGGTCGGATATGTCATCACCGTCAGACTCACAGGTTGGAGTAGACGAGAAGGCTGCTTAAATCAACACAACAGATGTTACTTTTTTAGCTACACAAGAATATGATATGTACTACTATAAATGAAAATGCATTAGGAGCTATATACCTTGGTTCGGAACTGTACCTTTGGTTTCAAAGTAAGGAATGTAGCTTGTAATTTCGTTGTCAGTGTTTGAACGGTGGTGGATCAAAACGACGCCATAAGACTGTCTCCAACAGTCCGAACCCATACGCGAGACGCATTAGACGGTTTGGGTAGCGTACGGCAAAAAGGTGCGTGACCCAAAACTCCTCTTTTCCAACAGCCGACGCATACTCCATCGCGAGCCCCGACTTCATCGCCCCCATCCCAATCTCCGATGAGTCCGCCGCCCTGGGCACCCCGGCCACGGTCGCTCCTATCCTCGACCCTGCACCAGCCTCCTCCCTCGCTCCCACCTCTGCCCTTGCGTCGGCGACCCCGTGTCCTCGGCAAAGCGCCCCCGGCCTGTCACCTCCAGCTCCGGCGGATCGATGGCCCCGCGGTCCCCCGGGTCCTTCCCGTCGAAGAGGCGGCCCGTACACCTTCCTGGTAGCGACGGCGGTCGCCCCTCCACCTTCCCTCGTGGATCCACCGCAAGGCCCGTCCCCTTCATCACCGATGGCGGCGGCGACGTGGCCACCAGCGGGGACTGGGGACGGTGGCTCGTGGCTTCTAGGGGGCAGATCTGGTGGCGGCGTCCGTCCTCCTTCAACCACGATGGCGCCACCACCATGGCTGCGCCTCCTCTCCCAGCGACGATGAGGGCCTCCAAATTTGGGTCACGACGGAGAGAGGACGCTAATTTGGGTTTCCTCTCTCCTTCTATACAAAATAGGTGCCTCTTTTGCCTACTCTGTTGGAGGCCATTTTTTCCTATGCATGATGCATTTTGGGTATGGGTAGTGGTATACCTAGGCTATTGGAGACAGTCTAATAGCTTGGGCACTGGCATGCCTGGTAGAGAGAATAGTGTCTAGGCATGTGATGAGGGCGCAGCCGATAGTATATGCGGGCTAAGTGGCTAACTAAAAGAATAGAGCAACACTCTAAGGTATGGTGTATTGGGTCTGAGTGACATCACCTTCGTGCTGTTGTCTGTAGGATTCGTTAAGAGCCTCTCTATCTACATTGAATTCATCCGTTGTTAGAAATTCAAGGAAAAGCATGCATTAGATCAACGTAAAAAAAGCATGCATTGGAGCTAAGTATTAGGAATTATGGTATGCATTATCTACATGAATACTGTGATGTTACATGTGTCGAAAAACACACATACAACCAGAATTATCAGATGTTTCGTCGTCATCCTTGAAGTCTAGTGGTGCTTCGGAAAGGTGCGTGGAGCGTGATAATTGGCATCATCACAAGATGTCTAATTAAACCACTAAAAGAATAGTATACCGTAAAGACAAGCAGAAATCAAAACATCATAAAATTGTCATCCTAGGCATCATATAATGAAATATATTACAAATGGCTCACATAGGCTGCAAACATAATAAATTTGACTTTAAAACATTTTTTAAAGGGAAGACATAGTTTCAATCTACACAGTAGAGAGGTATATAAAAATTTGGAAATCAGACTACAAAATGTATGCAAGGACATTGAACAGAAGATAAAGCAATAATTTATACAATAAACTGAGAACATAACACTAAAGACTTTACAACCAAGAAGATAAATAAGAGATAGAATAGTTGATATTAACCCAAGAGGCAGCTATAATTATCCAATGGTAGAATAGTTAGGTAACACATCTTATATTACGATCAGTCTATGTCTGTTGCCATTTGAAATCTCTGAATCACCGAGTAGAAGCACTGAATCACCGACACTAATTAGATATCTAGAAAGGCATGAGATGATGCATTAACATTACTGTATTCTGTAAGTGCATAGTTAATTGTCAACTCTAGAATAAGGCAAGTCAGAATACTATTGAGCAACACTATTTTAGTTTGCTGCCATACAAGTATAGATACATGAAACTTTTTTCCATAATTATTAGGAGACATGTATCTTACCAGGAACTATCAAAGCAACAAATATACATGTATCTCCATTGTAGTGGCCAAATATAATTGGAAATATAGAGCAGAGAATAGAAGACGAAAGAACACTGCTCTATCTGGTCGGCTTACTGAAGAGGCAGCCAGCATAATTTCCCCTCTTAGCCTTAGAAAAAAACACTTGCTATCACAACCCTAAATCAGGGAAGAACAACATTCCATTTCATGCAGACTTACCAAGGGTTCTTGTTTTTGGAGACGCAAACCATCTTATTCTCGAGCGTGCGAATCTCTAAACTCTAGACCTAAATCATTACATACAATAAAGGATGAGTCTCATATTTTATTATCATAATTCTACCTTACTGGGATTTAACAAAGGGACTCATTATAAATTTGTGGTTACACAATTCATTACAAATATGTATCCCTACAAAGAGTAGTAAAACAATCCATTGCTGGCTGGATTTTAAAATAATATCATAGCACAAATATTTGAGCCATCTTAGATAGGGAAGCTCTAACAATCTTTCATTTAAATAAGATTATTTACTAACCCTGAAGAAACTTCCACATGTCATGAAACATTAAATGACAATATTTGTAACACCCTGGGTGTTACATTGTACTGTTTTGCTAAAACATTGCATGAGCATCTTACTTATGTGCAAATGTGTATGACATGAATTACAAATCAATGTTCGGCACTGGAAACATTTATATGAAACAAGAAACGAATGTTACGTTTCGTGTCGCATAATATTGTTTAGTATTCTAATCAAAATTTTGTCAAAAAAATGCTATAGAATGTTTTGCGAATGGCGATAAAACATATGTGGTCGAGGACAAGGATAGCTAGCTAGTACATCCAGTAGGTCGGATTTGGGATTCGACGCGAAATCGTTTGAATCGACGTCATTCCGAGTAAGTTTTAAAAGGGGTCGACGAAGCCGCTTTTGGCAAATTTTGTAGGGCGATCGGCTTAGGAGGTTGCGCGATGTCATGATTTCGGTGGATAGCTTGATGTACCCTCTTGTGCATCGAACAATTAGTTTGGCGTTTGGAGCATTGTGTATAAGTATTCTAACTGCTTTAAAAAGTGTGCACGGCACATGGCCGAGCCCTAGGCGTGGTCACCACCTGTTGTTGGCCTGGCACCGCTGCTGGCTGGCCAGCGCACGCTGCCACACCGGCTGCGTCCCGCTGCCGCGCCTGTGCACGCGCACGGCCCTTGCGCTGCGTGCCAAGGCCGCCTGCCACCGCGCGCTGACCGCGACCACCGCTGCTGCTCGCCTGCCGCTGCTGCTGGCCCGCCCAGCGCGCTGAGGCGCAGTCCACGTCTTCGTGCCGCCGTGATTACGACACGCGTAGGCCCGAGCGCTACAGCCTTGGCTACCTGCTGCCAGACGCTGGCGCGCGGGTCGCCTCGCCGTGCCTGACGCACTGCGTTCGGGACGCCGACCGTGTCCTATCGTGCCGGTCGCATCCCATTGCCATGCCATGTCCTGCCCTGCTTTGGCCGAAGGCACACCGAGTCCTGCGCTACACGCCGCCAGCGGCCACGCCCGGCACTGCTCCGTTGACTCACCTTGGCTGCTCGCGCGAAGGACGACAGCCTGCTCTACCATCACCTCCGCGTCACATTGCACTGTGTTTCCCTTGTCTGGCGCTGCCCGCTGCAATGCCATGCTGAGCCTCGTCGGTTTACAGCCGCGGTCGTGCGGACGACCGCGTGGAGCACGTCCCGCTGTCCCCCATTGCTATGCGTGCTTGTTTGTTGCGTTGACATCCACAGTCGGACCGAGCCAAGCCGCACCAGGACCCTCCCCTGCCTCCGCTGTCGCCATGGCCACTGGGACTGTTCTTTCAAATTCGCCGTAGTGGTAGTGCCGTGATTCAAATTGACTACGTCCTTGACTCCGCTAGGTAGCCAGGAGCCCTACCGACCCCACATCGCTGCCTGTAGCTCCGTCCTATGCTTCAATTTTGAATCGCCGCCCTGCCGGGTCCATAAGACCGGACGGACGCGCGCCGTCGGCTAACCACGCAACCAAGGCATCCCGTTCCAATTCCTTGCTCTACTAGCCTCCCCTCTAGCTGGTCATCACCATGCTCACCTCAGTCTAAGCCCTACCGCCGTATAGCAGTCCCTGGCACCGCCGTGTCATCGCCGTGCGCCGTCGCCTCGTTGGTGCGCACACGGCCAACTCAGCTCTGGCCTTCTCCGGCCAGACCGTCACCTCCAGGTTCTCCGTGGGTAGTGCCTCGAGCTCGCCAACTATTTGGTTTGTTCCGTGTTCACTGAGGCTCACGGGAACGCACCCGCCATCGCAGGTCAAGGACCACCACCGGGGAGGGAGCCCGGGACGACGCCCCTGTTCACCGTATTGCTTCCAGACGCTGCGCATTGTCGTGGAGGTAACCATCGGCCCCGTAGCTAGGCCTTGGAGGCTCGGGTGACGCCGGAGTGGCTGCTCGGTGCCCGCGCCGTCGCTCCAGTGCGCGCACGGGTGTCGGGGGACAACGCCGCGGTAAAGAAGGGAAAGGGAAGGGTGCAGCTGTAAAACCATAGACTAGAGAAATAGTGCCTTGGAGCTCGCTGTAAATACCGAGTAGTTCGGGGATGTTTTTGCATGTTGCCGACGCGCGTGGGTCTCTCTTCCGTCACGGGCCGTTGGCCGGCTGGGCCGCGCATGCGCGTGGGCCGCGCTGCGCTGGCATGCGCGTCGCGCCGTGGCGGGCCAGGCCGTGCGTGTTGTGCCACGAGCCAGGATTCGGTTTCTCAATTTCCAGAAGAATAGAAATGCTTATTCAAATTAGTTTTCAAGTTGAACTTTAAGAATTTGTAGTAAATTGGGTAGTGATCCTAAAATAGTGAGACTAATTTTGTTAGGTTCGTAAAAATACCATCTACTTGATAGTACAGTTGGATTATAGTTAGCTGTGACGAGTATTGGGTCATAAATTCAAAACTAGAGAACTAATATTAGGTAGGTTAATACTTGTAGGAATATTTGTGGATAATTGGTGATAGATATAGCCCCAAAAATTTTACAGTAGGTCCACTAGGTTGTTATGTATTTGGTGTAAATTTTGTAGCCTTAGAATGGGTTGTTAAATAAAATAGTCATTACTCTTGTTTTATCGTATCTAGATGAAATCGGTATTAGGAGTAAGAATACATGTAGTTGCTATAAGAATGTATGTCAGGTTTCATACTTGTTAGTGGTGACGGTACGTAGCTTAGCCTTTAGTGGGTAGACCTCGCTTAGTAGTTTAATAGATGTACTTTCAGGATAAGAGCTGTTGTTGTCATATTATTAAATATTGCATCATCATTTCATGTAGATCACGAACTGGTAGACTTTGTACCCGTCGACGAGCCAGAGTACGATAAGGTGGTCGAGGAGGAGATCCTCGTGCAAGAGGGAGCCTAGGAGCCTACTGGTGCTGACCCTGCTGACCCGGCGCCTGCCCAAGGCAAGCCCCGGAGCATAACCCATATTTTTATGATCACTAAATATATATGTGATGTGCATTTAAGTTACAGGTATTTTATGGAAACTACCTGCATAAACATACCCACCCATAAGTCCTACTAGTACAGGCCGAGTAGCTGCTATGCTCAGAATACCGGTAGCGTGAGTAACCTGTCGTTACTCGCAAATAGGTAATAAAATATGAACACTCATGATAAAATGGTGGAAAGGAAAATGGTGACCGGACAGGGATATGGATTGGGTACTGATGGGTGTAAGGGGTCGTGTCCTGCGGCCAACAGGGCATGACTTGGTTACACTTTTTCCCTGTCCGTGTCGATTAAAGACCGGTCGTTGCATATGGCTCTAGACAAGTCACAGATTTATTGTCCCGAGCGTATACTTGGGTATGGGCGCAGGGAAGACTTGTTGCTCTCTTGTCACGGATCCGACTCTTTCCGGACCGACTGATGGGAAGAGGAGGCGGTGGAGGTCCTTGCACCACACTAAGTCCGGGACTCAGGATGTGGGATGCTTGGAGTCCAAGTTTGGACAGGGACCTGGACACCCGGGACAGGAGAGTGATGGGTTAGTCCTGCTTGTGCCTGGAGTACAAGCAGGGCGTGTGTTTTCAGGGCACCCAGCTGGGCATATTGATTCGCGAATCGCCGGGAAATCCGGTACGGCTTGTCTACGATTTAGCATCGTAGTAAGAACTGAAAGTTGAAAAGAGAAGAAATGAAACTGATTGCTCAACTCTTGCTTAAAAGTAGAATATGTGCTTATATAGACTGGCTAGATGATAACTTAATACGGCTAATAATAAGACGTGAATAAGAACTCACTATTAGTGTTGCTTTCTGCTAAAGAAAACCAGCAAATCATAAAGCCTATCATATTTCTTGGAGTCGGAAAATTATTCCCACTAGTCAGTTAAGTATTGCGAGTACATTGTGTACTCAGGGTTTATTTATCCATGTTGCTGGTGATGCATGAGAAGTATCTTGTGTGGAGGATTCTTCTGGTGGGCTCAGACGGATCCTCGTCCCTATCGCTAGATGTATATTTTTAAATTCCGCTGTTTATCATTCCGCACTCTGGTATTTGGTATTGTAATAATGTACTTTTTAAGAAACTCTGATGTATGAAATAGACATGTATTGTAACTCGTTCCTATTATTGGATCATTGGGAAAAATATGGATCTTTCGGGTTCTCCTTTGGGGTGTGCCCGATGGATACCGCCCGATGTAGCTGGCTTTCGGGGTGCTTAGTGTCTGGTGAAAGACAAACGGCTCCGTAAGTGTGCTATTTCGAACGGTTCTGCCACAATATCGAAGGGTAGTATTACATTAAAATTCCTACGACATACACAAAAACATATTGGATTGAACCATTTCATTTCATACTTGAAATAGGAAAAGAGATATTAGCCCAGGCATTATATTTGCTAAACCATTGATAATCATATGTGCATGACACAACGATGCATATATAGGTAGCAACAAAAAATATACACTTATCGAGCAGTTAGTATAACACCAGCCAAGTAGAAAATTATCAACCACAACTAACAATTCAGGCTTAGACTTATAAAGGAATTCGCTCAGATAAGTGAACATATAATTTTTAATCAGATATAGCACAATATGCTCGCTTGTTGTCTTGACTGTTATAATCTGAACCAGATAATACCTTAAGGGTATATCATCAATTAACATTAAAAAAGATACCATTAGAATAACCTCACCTTTTCGTCTACCCAAACCTTTCTAGAAAAAGGAAGACTTTCTTAAGGCTATAAAACGAAGATGTTATAGGTCCAGGCATCCGGTAACTACATATGTGGTCAAATGTATGATCCTGATCCATCAACACCGGCATGCATACAGAATTTTTAACTTGTTATTTGGATCATAAATGAATGACAAATATTGGTTGAATTAAAGGAATCAAAGGGACAACTGAAATAATTTAAAATACAAGCTAATTGTTCTAAACTGATTTATGAAAAGTTAGAAACACTCACACTAAATATTTTTTTTCAAGTTAGAAAACAAATTGCAGGGAATGATTGAAGTTTTCAAGGTAACTAATTTTTTAGGTTATCTAGAAACCACACAATAGAAACCTGAGTCAACTTAGACAATTCAGATTGGAAAACACCACAACCAAGTGGTAATGTATTCTGAAGGTTTTCTATGCAACCGAATATACATCAGTTCCCATCTAGCACTAAGAACTTAAAATTGAAATATACATCAGGCATAAAAAAAGGAGAGTATTTTTGTTGCAGCTGGTAATTTACGGAAGCAAACAGTAAGAGCAAAAAAAACATCATCATTTTATGAAGGAAAATAACTTAGTACTATAGTTGTTGTAAACTAACGGTAAAAAGTAATAAGAATAAGTGCCAAGCTTAGGTGAGGAATACAAAGATTGTAGCACAAAAAGCATGATGTGTACAGGGTATTCCCAAGGGTGACATAAGGGAAATTCACAGAAACATTATAGGGGTACGGCATGAATCTTATCAGGACAAACAAAACCTGCATAGATTGGCGCGGTAGGAGCTCCTTGCCGCAGCAGTGCTAATCATGCTAATCTTGCACACCTGCATAATGGTAAGTCTAAATTGATAATCTAGCAATGGCCATTGTGGCCATGAAAAAAATCAATCTTGAGACCTACAAAGTACCCAAAAGAAATTCCAGAATACACATGCCATCATTTTCACTCCATATGAACTATGCACTTCGAAGCTGTTTAACACATTACCTCTTTTTTGTTTCAATAATTGCACGTAATGTCACACACCTCACTACAATAAAAAATCATGTTTCAAATCACATGGACCTGGAGACCATTCCTTGGTTCATTAAATTTACTACTTCTAAAGTAAACAACCATGCCAAACGTATGCAAGATAAAGACAACTTACATTGGCAACATGCTACTACTGCATATGCACAGAAGAGAGGGCAGCAATAGCTACAAAATCCAGCAAGCAGCACCTAATAACCCCTTCCGCACAGTGACCTGAAAATCAGTAACAGTGGCTCCTAAGGACACACGTAAATTCGGTAAACGCAACTGCAGTCTATAAACACCATGCACCAAGCACACATCAGCAGGACGCCCCCATGCCGCATCCCTCGACGTTGGACGCTGCGAGAGGACGCCTTCAGGCCAGATCCGATAGGGGAACAAACGGATCCGTCCATGGAGGTCCTGGATCCGGTCGTGGAGGCCCCTGATCGACCCCAGCAAAGGCCGACACCCGTTTACCCCGAGGAGCACCCTCGCACCGTGCCCGGAGCAACGAGAGAGGAGGGAGGTGGGAGAGGCAGGCGCGGTCGCCTTGCGCCGCCGGCCGTCGCTGGAGCGTGCCCGCGTCGTGGCCCGCCCATGCCATGGCTGCCGCACCGGGGGGGCGTGCCGAGCCACCACGCCGCCGCCGGGACGCGCGCGACGGGGCCCGCCCTAGCCAAGAGAGAGGGAGAGGGACGAGAGAGAGGAGTGTGTGCTGTGAATCGGAAGCCGGATATATTTTTGGTGTTGAGTAGAAGCGGAAGCGACAGAAGCTACAAGAAGATGCTATGGACATAAGCATATTCAAGCAACATGTGCCGTAGGATCAAAGATCGGACGGCCGGAGTGACGGTTACGCTCTCATTTTGTTTTTAAATCTGCGGCCAGGGCACGCACTTTTGCTCAAACGTGCTGCTAGTGCCAAACTTTTCCCCCATTCTTATGAGGAATCATTGCGCGCGCGCTTCCCACTGTTTTCATTATCTTTTCGGAGAACACATCATTCGCCCTGCGGTTAGTTGATAAACAAAGTGTGTCACGTACATACATGTCTCCTCTCCTCATCAGTCAACAGTCATCGTACATGCATACCGGCAGACAGCGTTCCATGAATTGCTGCGCTGCGTACGTACTGTAGTACCTAAACTACGTACGAAACCCCAGCGAGAGAGAGTTGTTAATGCGTAGCAGGAAGATGATGATTGATTACCTGAAAAACGCTTCTAATTAACTTCAGGGGAGACAAAAAGTATTTGTTAGTACTGATACTTATCCAACATCGATTAATTTGTTGTACCAACCGCCGTCTCCAGGTCCGTCCGACGACAAGGGTACTCGATTCGATTCCCCAGCGAGGGCCCTGCGTGTCGTTGGATACGCCTCACCGGTCCACGTCGAATCCCATATTCCCGTCCCGTGTAGTGCTGGGCACCTGTTCCACGGTACCTGGGCTGGGCTGTTCCTAAACTGCTGCATACGGGGTACTTCTAGTGGAGTACCGGCTCCTCTTAAGGGTTCAAGAAAAAAAAAAAGGTTTCCGGCAAACCCCCCCCCCCCCCCCCCCCCCCCCCACACACACACACACACACACACACACACCTGCTTCATTTCAATATTAGTTTGCCCAGGAGGGCTGAATGGGTTCGAAATACATAAGTCTTTCGCGCCACCGCACTTAGAATTTACATTGCGCTTGTAAGCAGATTAGTGGCTCCGGATTCTCTCACGGTGGAGTTGGATCCGTTTGAAAACCGTTTGATAAAAATAGCTTCAGTGACAGTTTTGCAATAACTTGTGTCCACTTATCCTATGAAAAGATATAAGACGAACAAGAACGATTGATTAGTTCATTGACCGAGAAATCGGTCGGCGACTGATTAGTACATATCCTCGCAACAATTCTCAGCAACGCAGTCCACCGCGCACGTTCACACTGAATCATTCAGAGATCAATTGGCTCCACTCTGCTGCTGCAGTAGCGCTCTCTCAGTAGACAATTAAGCTCGCTGCGCCGCAATTTAGATATATATTCTTTTGTCAATGACAAAAAGAACAATCTATTTGTGGTCATATTCCAATTGCGTTGAACATTAACATGGAACTCGGCATATTGTGGTCAGTGACTCGGTGTGCTTTGTTCCAAAGGAACAATGGTAAGTCGGAGCTGCTAGCTAGGCCCGAGACAAGGCGAACAAGACTCAAGTTGTGGTACAATAACACGAATATACTAAATGTTTTACTAGTTCAGAAAAATAAAACACATATACCACCCCCCCCCCCCCCCCCCCCCCCCCCCCCCCCCCCCAAAAAAAAAAAAAAAACTTGTACAAATGATCATGAACTTTGGTTATATGATGTGCATTTTATTCAGTTTATTTTTCTTCCCGTCGGCTGGCTTTATTTTCAAATTCTAAGCACAATAGGCCTAGTACAATTGCAGAACTCAAAGGTTTGTTCTCCAATGATTAGAGACCAAATTACCCCTACTCCACCGTTTTGATGTCAGATAATGTTAAAGAAGTACTGAAGTAGAAACACGTTGCCAATCCAAAGTAGTATACCCTAGATGATGAACGAGAGCCCTAGCATTCCATTCCATCAAAGTGACATGCATCCATTTCATAAGGCATGGCTTAGCCCAACTATCCATGGAAAGCCCTCCACATGATTAACAACTCCCTAACACACCCAAACCAACCTCGTAACCTTAGCAACCGGATGCTTGGCAAACTGTCGTCATCCCAAGGCTTTTGCATATGATGGCCTTGGAGCTCTTGTCCTAAACATTTTGTTTGCTCTAACCACCTTCCATGCATGATCTCTACACCTAAGAACTAATACTCCTACGAATTAACCTCCTCCCTGCCCCCTCCCCTGCACGTACGCGCAGTCGCTGCAGTTCTCTTGTCCCCTCGTCTGTCTCCTTCCTGCTCCATCCATCCGGCATCGCTGAGCTGTGGCTGGCCTGCGACTGCGAGAACGAACAGCTTGTCTGGCTTTTTCACAGCCCAATCAGGATGTAGTACACCAGCGTGATGGGCAGCGCGATGAGCATGCCGAAGATGACTCTGCAACCACAAATAAAGCAAAGCCAACAGCAGGTGAGACAAAACCCTGAGGCAGGCAGAGGCAAAGCGGGGAGACCCGAGAATCTCGGCGCCTCTGCTGCTAGTGCTAGCTCAGCTGGATCGATTCATGGATGGAACACAAAGCTGAGGTGCGTGTGCTTACGCCGTGCTGAGGATGTCAGGGTGCACGCCGTACTCCTTGGCGAAGACGAAGGGGACAATGCCCTGCGGCAGCGCGGCCTGCGATGCAGATGCGTGCGTCGTCGGTAAACAAAACGAACGTCAGTCAGATCTCAGAGGCGGGGGGGAAAAAAAAAGGCGATCGACGGCGTTTCAGCCGGCGTTTGTGTTGTGCGTGCGTGCAAAGTCCAAAAGCGAAAGGGCGGCTGTGCCGCGCTTTACCGGCACAGGGGGCATATCGATCGGCATGCCCGGCCGGCCACTTTGCCGCTGTTTGGAATTTTTTTGTTTTTTGTTTTCAAAAGGCAGTCCTTGTCAGTGGCATGCCTGCTGCCTGCCTGTGGTTTGGTTTGTTTGTGCGGTTGGTTGGTCTTGGTCGGTCGTGAAGGTTTTGTTTACCTGGACGATGGCGACATGGAGGAGCGTGCCGCGGAGGCCGACGGCCAGGGAGGCGGCGGCCATGACGGCCGGGCCGGTCAGGAACCGCACGGCCATGGCGAACGTGGCCACCTTGTTCCCGCACGCGATGATCCGTGGCTGCAGCGCCATGAACAGCCCTGCATGCACGGAGGAAGCGACGTCACACGGTGTCAGTTATGCACTCGGTACAAGCAAGATTCAGTGTTCCATAGGTGGCGTCCAGGTGCAGAGAGGACGAGGCAGGGCAGAGAGAGGGTTTTCAGATCCACGGACCGAGACTGAACATGGCCATGCCGAGCCCGGCGTCGGAGAGGATCGAGATGGACTTGAGGATGATCGCCGGCATCTCGAAGTTCCACCTGTCCGCCCGCCGAGCAAAGACGACATCGAGAAACGAAACAGATTAGTTAGTGAGGGAAAGATCGAACGCACATTGAAATCACTCACGCCGCCGGTGATGCCGAATTACCTGAAGCAGACGAGCGACCAGATGAGGCCGATGAGGCTGGAGTAGGTGTTGGGGTTGCGGATCAGCTTGCGCCACACCATGATGAGGATGAGCCGCGTCATTACGCTCGTCGGTGGCATCGCCGCGGGCGCCGCCACGCCGCCGGCATTTCCCTGCACCGCCGCCGCCTTCTCGTCGCCGGCTTCCGCGTCCCTCTCCACCGCGCCCCTGTTCCCGAAGCTGAAGTCGTCCCGCTCTGTGAAGTCCTCGCCCCGCTCCTTCCTCCCGTCCGCCGCAACTAATTAAAACATCCAACAAGAACAGAACAAGTTTATTTATCTGAGCATGCAGCGCAGCCAACAAGTAGGAGGTCGTCGCTACCTTTGCGCGGGGAGGCGACGGCCATGCGGACCTCCTTGACGGCGGCGGCGTCGTTGTACTCCGCGGCGCCATTGCCGAACACGTCGGACACGGGCGACGCGCTGGAGCTCCAGACGAACATGTGCAGGTCCTTGCCGTCCTCGCCCTTGGCCTGCCCATTGGCCGCCGCCTTCTTGAGACCCTTGGTGGGCATGGGCTGCGCCGCCATGGCCGGGTTGGGCGCCGGGTACTGGCCGCCGTACTTGTTCGCAGCCTTGCCGCCCTGCGCGTCCTCCTCGTAGTTGGACGGCCTGGGCGTGGCGCCGGTGCGCAGCCCGAACGCGTCCCCGGCGGCGAAGTTGGAGCTGCGGCCGACCATGGAGTAGAAGTCGGTGTGGTTGAAGCTGGAGCCCCGCGGCGTGGGGTTCCGCGACGACTGCAGCGAGTAGATCTCGGCGTTGGTCAGGTTGCTGGGCCGCGGCGTGGTGCTGGAGAACCCAATGGACCGCCGGGAGTAGATGTCGGAGCGCGATGCGTTGGAGCGGCGCACCGTCACGTGTATCTTGCCGTCCTCCTTCACCTCGGCCTCCGTCTCGATGGCGTCGTTGCGCCCGTCCAGCGACACCACGTCGGGGTCCACCACGATGGACGCGATGGCGCCCGCCGTGTCCGGGAACTGCTCCGTGATGAGGATCCTGGCGCCGCGGTACTCGAACATGAAGAGCATCAGCGTGTACCAGATGATGCACTGGAGCACCACGATCTGCACCATCAGGCTGCCGGAGAAGTCGCCGTACATGCCCTTGAGCAGCGGGATGCCCATCACCAGCGTGTTGGGCAGCGTGGACAGGGAGAAGAGCGTGATGGTCCACTCCAGGCAGCCCCGCCGGGAGAGGTAGCTCCAGGCGGTGAGCAGCGCCAGCACGATCAGCTTCTGCAGCGTGTCGGCGGCGATGAACCGGAGGTTCATGGTGTAGGGATTGTTGGTGGAGATGAAGTGGAACGAGAGAAGCGGCACCGCGAAGAGCGCCACGAAGCGGTTGATCCCCGAGCACTGGTCCGGCGTGAAGATGCGCCACCACCTCACGGAGCCGTACGCCAGGATCATGGCGACGTACAGCGGCACCATGGCCGTCATCACGTGGTAGAAGTCCGTGCCCGTGATCATCTTGCCGACGCGTCGCCGCCGCCGCGACAAGAAACACTTGCGAGCTGCTAGCTCCTCGACGTGCGTGCAGCCGGGAACGCACTTTATGGCGCCGGTGGTGTGGTGGGAGAGTGTGATGAGTGGGGTGGAGCCGTGGAGTGGTGGAGGCACGCTGGAGGGGGGAGGGGGCATAGGTGCGTGTGATTATTTATACACATCAGATGTGCACTGCACACTCCCCGACACGAGGGGGGAGGTGAGGAACTCAGGAGTCAGGACGCGAGGGGCAACGGTAGGAGAAAATCTGCACGCACTCCCCTTTCCGGAAACACAGGTCCTCCTAATAAATCGGTATTTTTTTAACTTTAACTAATTATATATAAAAAATATTAGTATTTATAATACATAATTAGTATCATCAGATAGATTGTTGAATATGCTTTCATAATAAATTTATTTAAAGATATAAATGTTACACATATTTTCTACAAACCTAGTCAAAGTTGAAAAAGTTTGACCTGCACGCATCCCATAATGACTTCTATTATGAGAGGGAGGGAGTATTTGCCGGCCATTGAGATCAGTCACCATAAACCATTGGATAAAAGACAGCCGGAGCTAGTGAAATCTGGAAGTCAAAAGTCGAATTGAAAAATCAAATGCAAATGAAAGGGGTTCAATTTGGGTCAAAATTACAAAGTTTGTAGAAAACGGACCTGTTTAGAAACCGGTCCAGGATGGTGTTTGCTGGTGATTGTGTGGGGAACAGAAGAAACCAGCCCAGGCTATCCGAGGAGGTTTCGAGTTTTCTTCAATGAAAACTCATCTGGTCTCACGGAAAACTTGCAGATTACGTGTGTGATACATGTCCTACTGGGATAATACCATCCACTTTATATATATGAGAGGATCATGACCAATTAAGTTATCCAATCGATCAAAATCAATCTACTACACTTTATGCTCTTTCTTTAACCTCAAACTTTTCTAACCCCTACTGTCCAATAGGTCTCTCAATGATATTTGTTGATGTTTTAGGTGGCCAATCCTATGACATTTCTAATGTCCTCCCTCCCCGACGGGTCTTCTAGAGAGGTCTTTGTTTGGTTTTGATACAACGTTGGATAAACGCTTTAACGAGTGAGTTGTAAGCTAGCTTGGTCCACAAGCTAGTTGAGCTACATGAAGCCGTGGAGTGGAGATGGCACATCTGTATGTGATGAAAGGTTCAACTAGTGAGGAATTAATGAGATCAAGATGATAATCCAAGTGAAGATCATTGAGTATATGAAGTACAAAGTAGTCTTGTATGCCAAGATGTTGAAAGTCAAGCAAGACCCGACTGCGATGGACCATGCAAGGTGAAGGAAAAGCTATGGGCTTGAGTACGATGGATTGTTGTAGCGGTGAAGCGTGAGTAGGGAGCTTGATGCTGATGGACCAAGGGGTGAAGAGTGAGTAAGGCTTGGGCCGATGGATTATAAAGGCCATACGAAGTTATGAAGTGATTTGTGTCATTTTTTAAGTACAAGCCAAAGAGTTGATATCAAGTGGCTTGTTGATATCAACGAATGATATCAAGTGGCTTGTTGAAGTGGAAGAGAAGGATCATCAAGTGTTAGAATGCAGGAATTTTTCATATTTCTTGTGTTTTCCCTATAAAAATGAGTTGATTCCTATGAAATTTCTACGTCCTAAAGAGTCATAAGTGTTTTATTGTTTCTTTTCTTTATATATCGTATAGCACGTTTGAGAACTTAATATGAAACATACATCATGGTAATGTGGTGCTGTTCAGCTGATGATTTTTGCGGCTGTTGCTAATGTAGTGCCGATTCTGGCTGATAAACTCAAGTGAACAGGGCGGCAATCGCTAGGTAATATGCACTAACAGTAAGACTAGTTATCATGCTTCATTCATGGAACATTCTTTTTTGCTTCAACTGGTGGAGCAGCTCTATGGTAGAGATGAAGCTATTTTAGAAAAAAAAAATTTGTTAAAACAACTTTTCGTGGTTATTGAAAAATAAAATGATTATAATACTTTTTTTTCTTGGCTTGCTGACCTAAGGGATCTTTCTATTCCTTTCTCTTTTTTTTGTCCGGTAAACCTAAGGGTTTTTTTTTATCATATTTACTTTACTTTCTTTCGTTTTTTCTCTTGGCTGGCCGTTTTGCGCTGGGTGTTCCTAGACAAATCAGACCACGGCCGCATGTTGGCCTAGAGCAATACTGAGCCGAACGAAGGAAACCGTTATTTTCAGTTTCCATTCTTTTTCCACGCTTCTCTGAATGCATTTCCTAAAGCTTTTCAAATGGAGCGGGACAACGAGGGAGCCTCGGGTTATCACGCACGCGGGACTGTTCATGGTCTCATGGAGCGGTACCAAACGTACCCATGAGCGCTAGCTACCAAACTGCTCCACGCAGTAAGCCAGCAATCGATCCGTTGAAAAGAATTTGGCAGTGGAGGAGCACACGACTCCTGTACGGCTCCCACGCCATGGCACGCCGGAACGCCGACAGCGCAACCAAAAAGCTGCGGGGCGACTCCAAAAAACCCCCGAATAATCAAAGGCTCCCAGCTGCAGGAGCAGGTTGCAGCAGGCCGCCCGCCGTGCCGCCGAGCCCCGCGTCGGGCGCTGCGCTCCCTGCGCCCTCCGCTGTCCGCTCAGAGCTGCCTGCCGTCGCGTCGCGCTACTCCCGTTTCCAGGCGCGCGAACGCAAGAAAAGCGGGCCAGACATGGGTGGCAATGGCAAATGGGGGCGCGTTTTTTACGTCCGCGCTCCGGCGCAGCTGCGCTCGGGCGGTCTGGCGTGGCGTGGCGTGGCGCGCGGTGACACACTCTGATGCCCGTTCGCGCGCGCGCGCATAGGTACGCGATACCCGAGGGGTATTTGATCCATTAGGGGTGAGAATAGGATTATGGCCCCGTTCGCTTGTCTTAAAAATGGCTTGTTCGGCTTCTTTTTTCAGCCAGAACAGTGTTTTTCTCTCACAACAATTCAGCCGGAACAGTGTTTTTCAGCCAGTTTCAGCCAAGTTTCAGACCAGCGAACGGGGCCTATATCTTTACCCGTGGACATCTAAATGGGTAAAAATCCATCCCCGACGGATATAGCGGGTACGAGAACGTTCCCTGTTTATCCGTCTCCGTTACCCGTTAGGGAACCCGACTATTTGAGCTGTCATGCGAGTATTAGGCCCAAAAAACCTCAACATAGGTATTTTGGTCCAAATGTGAACAATCATATATATAGTTTGTGTGTTCTAGGAACCATAGTTCAATTTTTCCTCACCATCTCCGCCAGCAGCACAAGCACGTCTGCCTCACGAGCGCTCGTGCCCCTTGTTTTCTCAGTTCGGTCTCTCTGCCACCTTTGCTCGTCCTCCTTGCAACATCGCTCCTTCTCCTCGGTATCTCCGAGACTTCAACACTTATACCGGGTGAAGAAGAAACGTCTCCGATTGCAAAGCTACGACTCCAAGTGTCCTTGTTTATCGGGTATGTAGTACCCGTCGGATATCTGTTACCCGATCGATGCCCGACAGATACGGGATGGGTAAGAATCTATATCCGAGACAGTTAACCGGGACGAAGACAAGATAAATTCTCCGTAGTGAAAAAAAGAACGTTCCAACGATACCCGACGGGTACATTCCGCTACCATCCTTAATCATAGGCTGCCCGCGGCGCGAAGCATGGAAAGAGCGGGGAAATGGGGCAGTCGGCCGTGGCCTGTTGTGGTATCTGGTGGGTCTGGTGTGGTGGCGTGGTGCACCGTTAGAAAACCTTTTGGCACCTCGGCTCAAAAAGCTTGCTCAGTCGGCGCACACACACACACACACGGGCAGATGGGCACCGAAGTTTTCTATGTTTGTGGTCCCGCTGGAGTGCAGTAGTATTCTGCAGTTGTTTATCGTGGGTTTGAGGGAGGAGCTTCGTTTTAGCTGCACTTTTAGCACGGATGAAAGAAAAGGTAGGGGAAGGAAGGAGGTCCAGGAATATACCCACACCAAAAAGTTTAGGGTTGCGTTGTGTGGCAGGCTTTTGCGCATGTTTGTCTCCGTAAATCTCACATGAGAATGGGGCTGAACGAATAATATAATTTAGAGTAGGATTATTGCAAATGTTCAGCATCGTCTAGCAATGCTTCTGCTTTTTACCACTCAGAAATGCTATACAACACACATGTATTTTGACATAAAAAAAAACATATGAATTTTTTTTTGTCCCTCTCTCTCTTTTGTCACGCCCCGTCCCCCACTGAACCGTGTCGACAGGCGGCAGCCCAGGTGAAAATCCAGCAAGAGGCGTGTGTGATCGGTCACCCTCGACCGGGCTGGCGGCGACGGCAGAGCGCCGGGGCCCGTACGTACGCGGCCCAGCAGGAGCAAATGCGCTACGTAACACATGTGTTTTACCGATTTGTCCTTTTGTCCTTGCATAGAAAAAAATTTGTTTCTTGTGATCTGTGGATCTATGATCTTGTGATTTATAATTGTCTGGATGTAGAAGAAGGCTGGAGGTAGAAGAATGATGGAGGCTGTTGGATCTTAATTCTATGGTGCAAAAAAATTCATGTGTTGAAACTGCATAAAACACATGGTTGTTGGGTAGACAAACTCTTTACGAATAGTAGGAGTACTACAATTACACGGCAAAAACTATAGAAAAAATATCTTTGTTTGGTTGTTTTCATGTGAAATGAAGCTATGACATTAGCACGGACACTGTACTAGTTAGTACGAGTAGTAGATCTAGCCGAGGTAAAGCAATGCATATCCAATCAACCGCGTCTCACAATGACAAACCTTTGCAGTTTCGTCGTCCTCGTTGCTGCTTCTACAACATCCTTGGTGAGAAACCCTACGAAACCTCACATTGGCCCCGTTCGGCTTACCCCATATTCGGCTTGTTTTTTCAGCCGGAACAATATTTTTCTCTCACAACAATTCAGCCAGAACAGTGTTTTTCAGCCAGTTTCAGCCAAGATTCAGACCAGTGAACGGGACAAAGGAAAAAAAAGCAGTCTTGTATATTGAGGGTTTGGTTTGCCGCCGTCATCAGCAAAGGAAAAAAAAGCAGCTTAAGAGGCCCGTCGATAATCGCGAAGTGCAAAATTTAAATGACTTTCTAATACAAGAAACTATGCTTCAGTCTTGTATAACAACTAATACGCGTCTATATACTCCCTTCATCCCTAAATAACTATCGTCATTGTTGTGCATGTCGTAAGTTTGACTCGATTTATAAAAAATATGTGCAACATTTGTATATCCAAATAAATTTATTAAAAACTAGATTCAAAGATCTTTCCAATGGTACTAATTATGTACCATAAATATTAATTTTTTAATATATATTTAGTCCCGGTTGTTTCTTAGAAAACAAAAACGTAGATATTTAGCTAGCATTTGCAAGATGAGTTGTTTGAGGGGCCCTACCTAGGAGAAATCATTAAAGTAGGGAATGCAATGCAAGAAAAGGAGGGGGCAACCACCGAATTTTTTACTTTTTAGTTTTTTTTTGAAAGTTTTTCACAAATAGACCCCTGGAAGAAAGATTTCAGAATCTAGACCCTTAGATCGGCGCCATCGATGCTGGCGCCGAGCTAACACGTCTCGGCGCCAGCGTCCCTGCCGTGCGAGCTCCTGGACTCGATGCTGATGTGGCGTTGATTTGGCAGGTATCTCGGCGCCGTCGACTCTGGCGCCGAGCGTGAGGTGAGCGCTGGCATCTCGGCGCCGTCGACTCTGGCGCCGAGCGTGAGGTGAGCGCGGGCAGTGGCAAGACGCTAGGAGCACTCGGGACCGGCACGAAGCAGTGACAGAGACATGGCAGCGAGCCCTGGGCAGTCTCTCAGTCTGATAGCGCATGTCACATGTCAAGGTGGTGGCTACACCTAGCCCTGTTGCCTACCTGCCCGCGAAAGGGTGCAAGGGCAAGGAAAAGCTCAAAGCTCCCCTTGCCGCCTGCCGCAGAAGCCGCCTGCGCAGCGCAGTACTGGCACTGGAATTGTTAAAAATTTAAAAGGAAGACGTGGATGACTACTTGCATTCATATGTCTAGTAGACTGTATAGTAGAGTATTATTTTTATATTAGCCGCTGTAATACGTGAAAACAGTACTTTGCTCCTCTGATTCAAATTATTTGTCGCTTTTTGTTTCCGTGCCGCGAGTTGAACTCGATTTGTACAAAATACGTGCAACATTTGTATCTTCAAATATATTTATTAAAAAAACTAGATTCAAGAATATTTTCAAATGATACTAATTATGTACCATAGATATTAATATTTTTTAATATATTTTTTTTATCAAAGTTAGTTTCTCGAAAAGACGAAAACGACAAGATAGTTTAGAACGGAGAGAGTACCTCTTCCTCTCTACTCCGCCTCCATCATCTTTCTCTAGTCTAGTACTAGTAGGAGTACTCATCCTGTCATCTGTAGGCTCATGGCTCTCTCCCTTGGCCTGCTCAAAGCTTTCACGCGCCGCTGTACTTCGAGGGACGACGGACGGACGGGTAACGTCGCTGTCCGTCAGTACTCACCGTCCAGTCCTGCTGTGCAAGCCTGCAAGGCCAAAGGCCCGCGATGCAGGCATCTGCAGCCCTCCCCGGCACCCCGGGCAGCGAGTGAGGGCCCTGGCTCCGACATGCATAGCGGGGTGGTTTGTCTCGCGGCGCTTGGACGGGAGCCGGATGTCCGATCCGAATGCGCGCTCGAGGCTGGACCAACCAAGGCCGTGTGTCACGCTGTCTACTCCGCATGCCCCATGACCATGCGTGCAGCTGCAATCGGCCTTTTGCCTTTCCATCGTTGGGTCGCCGTCGTGCCTGCTCCGAGCGCTCCGCAGCGTCTTGCCACTGCCAGCGCTCACCCCACGCTCGGCGCCATATGTCCTGGCGCCAAGCTCGGCGCCAGAGTAGACGGCGCCGAAATGCCTGCCAAATCAGCGCCATGTCAGCATCGAGCCCAGAAGCTCGGCGCCAGGGACGCTGGTGCCGAGATGTGTTAGCTCGGTGCCAGCATCGATGGCGCCGAGCTAAGGGTCCTAAAATCTTTCTGTCGGGACGTATTTATGAAAAACTTAAAAAAAGGGTTAAAAAGTAAAAATTTCGGGGGCAACGATGATGAGAGAAGAAAGGCTTGCTCTGCTGCCTTGCTAAGCTAAGGGCGTCCCCAGCGGCCAGCGATTTGGCCGGCTAGTCTTCGACGTGGATGAGAGATACCATTAAAATACAGCTAGGCCTTGTTCTCTTTGCAAATTTTTGCAACTCGATGAATAGTACCACTTTTGTCTTATTTGGCAAATATTGTCCAATCGTAGACCAACTAGGCTCAAAAGATTCATCTCGTGATTTCCAACTAAACTGTGTAATTAGTTATTTTTTTTACCTACATTTAATACTCCATGCAAGCGGTTAAAAATTGATGTGATGGAGAGAGAGTGAAAAAACTTGAAATTTGGTGTGCATCTAAACAAGGCCCTAGCTAGCGAGTTGCTCGTCGCATATCTCGCACACCTCCCGAAGAATTCAACAGTGTCTGCTCCTCCGGACCCGCACACAGCTTCTGCTCAGAGTGTCCAGGTTTTTTTTTTGTTTTTTATTCTCTCCGAAGCCAGCTCAACTAGCGAAATCGCCAGCTCCATTGCGGACGCCCTAAGCCTTTTTGGGGGGCCGGATGAGCAGAGAAAACAACTACAGCAGCATTTGTCAATGCAAGATTCCAAATGTTCTCATGCATCCTCACGACCTCACCCTGCTTTATGAGGGCAGCAGATCATTAAGCCATGTTCTTGCCTTAAGTAGAATCCCCTTTGCGTAAAGCCATGTCCGTCCTAATGGCACATTTTGGCGCGTCACGAAACTGTACCACCACAAAATGTGGGATTTGGCTATAGCTCCCAAGATGAGCTCCCGTCCAAAGCTTGTTTCCCGGAATTAATTCAACTGTTCCACCTGTTTGGAAGCAAAAATTCAGCGGGGGCAGGCTCTACCTAGGCCTCGTTTAGATGCTGAAAAAATTTCAACCCGATGAATAGTACCACTTTCGTCTTATTTAACAAATATTGTCCAATCGTGGACCAACTAGGCTCAAAAGATTCATCTCGTAATTTCCAACTAAACTGTGTAATTAGTTATTTTTTTTATCTATATTTAATACTCCATACAAGCGGCTAAAAATTGATGTGACGGAGAGAAAGTGAAAAAACTTGGAATTTTGGTGGCATCTAAACAAGGCCCTAGCGTGTGTGGTGTAGCGGATGGGGCACGCGGCCCACATGATGGCATATTCCGGGAGTGCATGACTGCTTCTGGGTTTCCAGAGCAATTGAAGTGAAGCGAAGTGAGTGCCTGTATGCATGCATGCTTGCCTTGGGTGATCCTGCAGCGCTGGCGCCTGGCGGCCTCGCTGCTCTGCTCATCTGTTGGCGAAAAGATGGATCGCCTGCTTTGAGTGAGCATCAATATCCTTGGGTCCATTAGAGATTCAGATGCCAGTAATAAATATATTGGCCATGCTGTTGCTGTGCAATATCAAACTGGAGAGCTTACTTGAGAAATAAAATGAAAGGTGAGATCGAGCTACCGATTTCAGGAAGTCGTATTTTTTCAGCCAACGAACATTATTTTTCTCTCACACTAAATTAGTCAACAATACTTTCAACCATGACTTATTAGCCAAACAAGCCCAAACGAACAGGGCGCTGATTGGTGTGCCCACTAGCAGTATCATTACTGCCACTCACATCGGTCCAATTCTAAGTAGGAGTATTCTAAGTATATCTGACTATGCGTTGTTGCTCATTTTAACTTGGCATCTCTCCAAAGATCACAGCGTATTGCTTCAAGGAATTTTTGCCTCGCAACACTTGAAAAAAAAAATATAGTTTTACTACTCTGCCACTTGTCACGGCTGTACGTGCATTCTCCTGCACGTATCCGCTGACAGGATCTCTCTTAAGCCTCGTGGGCTGGATTGTTTACGCGTACATACTCGACACGTACTGCCTCGACTCTCGCCACAAGTTGGGAATGTTCATGTTCGCCGAGAATAGATAGAATAGAATAGAATAGAAAATTATTAAGTCTACTTTTTACTCCTCAACTACTGTGTCGGTCTATTTTTAGCCATAAACTACAAAATCATCTAGTACCGGTACACCAACTGTCAAAACCGTTAACTTTTAGCACCTGGACGGAGATAAGGCTATTTTGACCGACGTTGAGCGGTTTTGACACGCAACCTCCATCTCAGTGACACATGAGGCCCACACGTCGTCGACTCAATCTGTCCCTCTTCCTCCTCATGGCCACGGCCTCGCGCTCCTGGATGCCGACGAGGAATGGACCCTCTCAGTGACATGGACCCTTGCGTGCGTTCCCAAAGCGCAACACGGCCGCGCGCATCGGAGGGCCAGGCAGGCACAGCTCGGGAAAGGGGAGCCTTGGTTGGCCCAGAGGCCAGGCGACAATGCACGGGGGCTGGGGGCAGCTGGGACTAGCCCATCCACGGACGCGTCGGGGGCACCGATGGGGTCGGGGCCACGTGGACGTGGGCGCGCATGTCGGGGACAGAATTATGGAAGCCGATGCCACTGAGCGATCAGTGGAGTGCTTCGATCGTGCACATATGTTTGGCCAGACGCCAGATACGATGCTCCCTCCGTTTATATTTTTATTAATTACATGGTGCACCAATGCTCGTCAAGGTTCCACACCATTTTTGCTTACATAGACATCGCCAGTTCACGGGAACTTATTTTGCTAATGCATATTGGACTTGTTTTCAGCATTTGACTGGATGGAGTACTTGCTAATTCCTTTGATAGAAAAGTAAAATCTGTAGTAGAATGCTTGTGCGCTGTGACGTTTTAAAGTATGAATAATAATATCACTCCGTTTTAAATTATAAGACGTTTTGTTTTTTTAAGTACATTACTTTTACTATGTGTATAAACATAGTGTATGTCTAAGTGCGTATCAAATTCTACGTACTTAGAAAATCCAAAACGTCTTATAATTTGGAACGGAGGAAAAACTATGCTCTGGTCATTTAGCCAAGCCAAATGGCTTGAAAATATGTCCTGGAAACAAGTGCCCTAGTGTTATTGTTCTATCCATGAGAAACAACACGTTCATTAATTCATCATGTTGATGTCATAGTATGTACTACCTCTAGATTCTTACTTGTTTTAGGGGGTGTTTGGTTTCCTGGACTAAATTTTAGTCCATGTCACATCGGACGTTCGGATGCTATTTAGAAGAACTAAATATGAGTTAATTATAAAACTAATTACACAGATGGAGGCTAATTTACGAGACGAATTTATTAAGCCTAATTAATCCGCCATTAGCACATATTTACTGTAGCACAACATTGTCAAATCATGGACTAGTTAGGCTTAAAAAATTCGTCTCGCAAATTAGCCACAATCTATGCAATTAGTTATTTTTTTCGTCTATATTTAATACTTCATGCATGTGTCCAAACATCCGATGGGACAGGGACTAAAATTTTGCTATAGTAACCAAACACCCCCTTAGACACCGGTCAGTCAGAACGAACTAGCATTGGTGTTCATAACCCCCCCCCCCCCCCCCCCCCCCCCCCCCCCCCCGTTATCCTCTTAGCTCGATGTGCGCAGCTGAGAGCTGTTTATGGCTCCCCATGAACACAGGCATGTGCCCGGTGCCCTCATTCCCTGCTAAGCAGCCCTAACCTAGCATGGGTTTTGACCGGTTTGACCTGAACAATTCTTGATCAATTTGACCGGTCAAGCCTCGGCCATCACTTACGTAGATCTTTTGTGGTGATGCTGATTGGAAACACAAACCATTGGAGTTACATTATCAGGTTCTCAGGACCACGGTGCAGATATGCTTGTTAAGTCATATGATGAACCGAACCGTGCAGCTGCACTCGTGGAATAATATAATGGCGTCGGCACCCTTGGACTTGGAGTCAAAAGGGCCCGGTGGGCCCACAAGCAAAGCAAGAATGCAAGATGAAGAAGGATCCGCGGTGAGATTGGGTTGTCGAGCAGTTGTTCTGCGCACACCGATCTTCATGTCGGAATTCATGCCATGCGCCATCCCCCTGGGAACTCGGCCGGCATCGGCTGCTCCCTCATCCTCTTCCTCTCTCGGTGCCCACGCCCCCTGCCCCTGGCCGCAGATTCGGATCGCCCCTCGTGACCCATGATTTGGGCGAAGGCGGTTTGCTGGTGCGACTCCTCCTGCTACTGCAGTTTCAGTGCCCACCGGCCACCCGTTGGGACTTGACGATGCTAGCGGTGTTTGTCTGTGCGACTTCGGCCCACTGCAGGAGTGGTTACTTAGGGGGCTCGTTTAGATTGAGGTTAGGAATTAGTATTGGGCACTGTAGCATATTCGTTTGTATTTGACAATTATTGTCCAATCATGGTTTAACTAGGCTCAAAAGATTCGTCTCGTAATTTACAATCAAACTGTGTAATTAGTTATTTTTTTATCTACATTTAATACTCCATGCATGTGTCCAAAGATTTAATGTGATAAAGAGAGAGTGAAAAAACTTACGATGTAAACGAGGCCTAGGATAGGATTGTTAACGGCATGGCATGGACGGTTTGACCTACTCCAGCCATAGGGCCATAGGGGAGTTGCTTAGGGTAGCAGTCGTCCTCTAGGTGGACAGGATCCCGTGATTCGGGGCCAACATTCTTGGGAGTGGATTGGAGGTCACTGTGCCTTTTATTGGGAAGGCCGTCCTCAACTTCAGGAACGGTGTCTGCAGAGCGAGCTGTTACAGGTTTTCATTCGTTGTCCTCAGTCCTCCCCTTCCAAACAAAAATCCAAATGCGCGCAGCAGTACAGAAAAGATATATACACACACACAAAAAAAGAAAACAATATGCTATCTCATGTACTCATATGTGCCAAACATTGGGCTGTTGCCTAGGTGTTGATTGGAGGAAATATTGGAGCGAGAGGCAGGCCTGAATGCGTGATGATAGGGAAGCAACCCAAATTGGGTCCAACATGTACTCAATCACTTATGCATGTTAGTTGATCTCCACCAATAGGCCCAACGGCCTATTGGGCCCTATCTCTGCTCCCTGATCGGGGGAGCCCAACCCTAACTCGGTTGGAGGGCCCCTGTCGCACGGCACACATAAAAGGAATGTGGGGGTGAGGGCTCGGACTACGAGGTTGACCGGAGCCGCCACACCCACCGAAAGAGAAACCCTAATCCGATCCTAAAGCGTGCTGCCAGCGACGGGATGTGCTCGCCACCACCACTGCCGTCGTCTGCAGGGTCACCGCCGGCGCCACTGGACTTCTCTCCACCGCGCTGGACTACTCCTACTACACCGCGGCACTGGCGTCTACGTTGCTGTGCCGCAAGGAGAAACGTAAAGGAGCTTACCCAATCCTACGGTTACAGAGGTACACACAATATCGATTCTAACAATGGTACCAGAGCCAGGGTACATCTGTGTAATCCTAACCCTAACCGGGAAAAAGTAAAGAAAAGGGACCGGGGGTGACGGATGTCACTGGAACCCGGTCGCCACCGCCACCGCGCGGGAAAAGTGCCTCACTGACACGGCAAGAAAAGAAAAGATCCGTGTTCGGATCAGAGAAGAAGAAGAAAAGAGAACAAGATCCATTCGGATCAGAGAACAGAGAGGGCTCTCGGCACTCCAGCCGAACCCTAACCCAAGAACTGAACAGATCTAGTTCGGAACTAGGGAAAGAATCAGTCTCGGATTAACCTTAATCCGAAAAGAAAAGAAAAATCCAAAGAAGAGCAAAAGAACAGGGGCTGGAATCGAACCCTAACCCTAGATCCCGATTCGATTCGGATGAACTCCAAAGGGAAAAACCGAATCGGTCGAATCAAAAGAAAGAAGAGAAATAAAAGAAAACAGAATTTAACCCTAGATACATTCGGATGTCAAAGAAAAGAAAGGAAAAACAGAAAAGAAAGGGGAAAAGAACAGGGTCGGCATACGAACCCTAAACCTAACCCTAGAACGGATCCACCCTCGCCGGCGCGGGAAAAGAAGAGCCGCGACGGCCTTTCGCCGGCGCGGGAGAAGAAAGGCCGCCGAACCGGTGCTGCTGCTCGCCGGGCTCGGCAAAGGGGTCACCGCGGCCAGGCCGCTCGACGGCGGCGCGCTCACCCGCTGGGGAGCGCGCACGCAGGCGAGGGGGCCGGCGGCGGTGCCATGGATGCCCGCCTCGCTCCACCACTCGCTCTCGTCTGGCTCGGTTCCGATGCGGCTGAGAAGAGAGAGCAAGAGAGAGAGGAGAGAGCGGCGCAGAAAGAGAGAGAGAGAGCGGCGAAGAAAGAATGAGTTAGGGTTTTGGAGGGCGCGGCCGCGGGGGGTTTTTGTTCGCCCTATCCGCGCGCGCGACCGTCCGATCAGACAGACGGCGTAGATTCACCGGGCCGGCTTTCAGCCCAGGCGGGTGCGCGCGCCAGGCCGAATTCCCGGCCCAGGCCCAGGTTGCGGCCTGGGCGCGGGGGAGCGCGCGGGAAAGGGCGCAAACGGCCGTGGGCCGTGGGCCGCCTTGCCATTTTGGGCCGACACAGGAAAAGCAAGAGCCAGTTTCGGTTTTTTCTTTTTCCTGGAAAATTGAAAATACAAATTGGCTCAAAAGAAAAATAGAAAAAGGTATTTTACCTGTGGGTAAAATTCAAGAAATTGAGCATATGTTTTCCGCTGCGAAAGAAAAGTTCATCCTCCAGTGATTTTGAACCGACATGATATTTAACTGGAGAAAAGAAAAGATTTTCCAGAAAATGTTTATTCCCTGGAAATTGATTAATGGATTAAAGAAAATAGAAAAAGAAATTTTCCCTGTGGGTAAAATTAAAGGAAAAGAGAGTTTTCCCACAGCTAAAGAAAAGTATATTCTCCAGTTATATTGAACCAACATGCTATTTACTTGGAGAAAAAGAAAAAGTTTTTCCACAGCTAGAGAAATTGTTTATTCTCCAGTTATTTTGAACCAATGTGGTATTTAATTGGAGAAAAAGAGATTTGTCATGGATTATGATGTTGTTATTTTCTGACCAACGTTGTTAATGACAATATCGTAATTTTAATGATTTATGCATTGATTCTACTTCTGCCCAACGGTGATGTAGAATTAGTGTATAAGAACAGATGTTAATTTTAATGATTTATGCATTGATTCTACTTCTGCCCAACGGTGATGTAGAATTAGTGTATAAGAACAGATGTTAATTTTAATGATTTATGCATTAATTCTACTTCTGCCCAACGGTGATGTAGAATTAGTGTGTAAGAACAATTGTGAAAGTTAATGATTTATGCATTAATTCTATTTCTGCCCAACGGTGATGTAGAATTAGTGTATAAGAATAGTTGTATGTTTTGATTTTGACCAACGTTGGAATCAAGGCATGCAAATGGTGTTAATTTTATGTTAAGAAAAGTTATGATCTGGTTTTCATCCTGTCTAAGGTGGACTGGGTAGTCACCTCACCGTGTTCCACTGAGATTGTGGCACCGATGAGGGAGACAAAAGAGAATGATGCCACTTGGGCAACTAAAGAAAGGGATTTTGAATCCCAAAAGATATCCTATGGCTTTTGAGCATAGAAAGTGGATCACTGCCAACAAGAAATGTTTGGCTGTGATAAAGAACATGATTGAACCCGTAATTGTGGGCTTAATCCTAGAATGTGACATGGTCACCGAGTACCTCGATAGAATAAAGAGTCAGTTCACTGACACTTCAAAGACATATGCTACTCAGCTGATAAAGCAGCTGGTAACAGAGTGTTACTCTGGAAATAGTGGCATAAGAGAGCTCACGATGTGTTGTCGAAATTATGGCACTATCGTTTAGGCCATATTTCGAGGGGGAGAATAGAAAGACAAGCTAAGAATGATATTCTTCCTCCATTAGAGCTCTCAGATTTAGAACAATGCAGAGAATGCATAAAAGAAAAAGTATGTAAAGAAGCGCAGGAATTTTATAGATTATTCACGCAGACATCTGTGATCAGCTTTCCTGTGAAGAGTGTGGATGGTTATGATTCGTTCATAACATTCACAGATGATTACTCCCATTATGGCTATATTTATCCAATCAAAGAAAGAAAAGATATATTGGATAAATTTAAGATATTAAAGATTAAGATAGTCAGGTCTGACCGTGGAGGAGTACTACGGTCGGCATACCCTAAAAGAATAGCATAGTAGCCCAGTATTCTATACCGGGTGAACCTCAGCAGAATAAAGTAGCTAAAAGAATCAATCGTACCCTAATGGATATGGTGGACAGTATGATAAGTTACTCCACCTTACAGTTGAGCCTGTGGATGGAGGCGTTAAAAACCTCATTCATATTCTCAAAAGAGTATCAAGTAAGTCGGTGCTCAAAACACCGTATGAGTTGTGGACAGAAAGAATACCCTCACTTAACCACTTGCGTGTGTGTGGGGGAGCCCTGCTGAGGCTAAAGTGTTTAACCCAAACATTGGGAAGTTATATCCCAAAACAGTAAGTTGCTATTTTATTGGCTACACAGAAAAGTCAAAAGGTTTTCGTTTTCTACTGTCCAGAGAGACATACAAAGTTTGTGGAAACGAGACACGCTGTCTTCCTAGAGGACGAATTGATGAGGGGGAGCATGGTAGCTCGAGAAATTAACCTTGAAGTGAAGCGGGTGTAAGCGCCCACTCCAATGATTCATGAGCCAATTCTCACTACCTGTTGTAGCTGCACCGACAGTGCTAGATACTATGGTGCCAGCACCTATTGTTATCCCACCTGTGGCAACAATGAATGAAAAATGAGGAACCTGTTCTTCAGAGTCCAATAGAATGAATTGCCACACATGAGGGGGAGCAACAAAAGCCTCAAACAGAAAATGTGCTAAATGTGAAGGCCCCTAGAAGGTCTCAAAGAGTTAGAAAATCAGTTATTCCTGCTGATTATGAAGTGTACAACACTGAGGAATTTCAAATGGAGGATGATCCCACCTCATTTGAAGAGGCCATGAGAAGTGATCATTCATCAAAGTGGCTTGAGGCCATGGAAGATGAAATGAAAACAATGAATGTCAATAAAGTTTGGGACTTGGAAATAATTCCTAAAGGAGTCAAAACAGTAGGCTGTAAATGGGTCTACAGAACAAAACTTGGCTCTCAAAGGAATATAGAGAAATATAAAGCGCGACTTGTGGCGAAAGGCTATATGCAAAGAGAAGGAATTGATTACAATGAGACCTTTTCTCCAGTCTCATGTAAAGTTTCCTTCAGAATCATAATGGTATTAGTGGCACATTACGATTGAAAATTACATCAGATGGATGTAAAGACGGCATTTCTCAACGGAGACTTGAAGGAAAATCTTTACATGGCACAACCGAAAGGTTTTGTCATGGAAGGAAAAGAACAAATGGGATGCCGCTTAAAGAAATCTATTTATAGATTAAAGCAAGCTTCAAGACGGTGGTACTTGAAGTTTGATCAGTCAATAAAGAATTTTGGGTTTTAAAAGAGAATGTAGAGGACAATTGTGTCTATGCAAAGTTTAAGAATGGGAAATTTATCTTCCTTGTCCTGTATGTAGATGATATCTTACTTGCTAGTAGTGATGTCAGTCTACTACTGGAGACAAAGAAATTTGATATAAAAGATCTTGGCGAAGCCTCGTTCGTTCTAGGGATCGAGATTCACCAAGATAAAAGAAAAAGGGTATAAGGACTGTCACAAAAGGCATACATAGAAAAGATCTTAAAGAAATTCAGTATGCAGAAATGTAGTCCCTCACCTGCTCCTATAGTCAAGGGCGATAGATATGGGGATTTTCAATGCCCCAGGAACCAATATGAGCTCAGTTGATAAAGTGAAAGTGGTTCCATATGCTTCAGCTGTCGGAAGCTTGCAACATGCTCAAGTATGTACACGCCCTGACTTGGCATTTGTTACCGGGTTTTACTTGGCAGATTCCAGAGCAATTCTGGAATAGAACACTGAAATTAGTAAAGAAAGTCTTGCATTATTTGCAAGGAACGAAATGCCTCATGATGACATATAGAAGATCTGATTCACTCCACATAGTGGGATATTCAGATTCTAATTATACGAGAGTGAATACATATCCAGACGTGGATTCTCTATCATCTCGCAAAGAGGAGCTATTTCATGGAAAAGCTCAAAGCAAACTGTCACTACATCGTCCACAATATATGACGGTTTGTAGCGTGTTATGAGGCAACGGGTAGGTGAACTAACTAACGAAGTTCATACCCGGTTTGAAGGTGGTTGACGACATCTATAGACCACTTAAAGTAATACTACGATTATAATCTGGCAGTACAGTATGCTCACAACATAAGTCAAGTGGTGCTGCCAAACACATTGACATAGAGTATTATGTTGTGAAAGATTAAGTCCGGGATCAAGTCATAAGTCTTGAGCATATAAGAACAGAAAGGATGCTCGCGGATCCGCTTACAAAAGGCTTACCACCCAACATGTTCAGAGGACATGGTGTTCAGAGAACATGTAGCTAGCTTGGGTTTAAGGGAAAGCCTAAAATATTCCTGGACAAAAGAAGGCCCAAAGATAAGTATCTATTTCAGAACAGAGTAGTGAGTTGTAGCTGTTAAGTCTATCGGCAATGGACCGTGACGATGAGACATGCTCTATGAGCTAATCTGTAATGGAATGAGCAAAAGCAAATGATATGAAAGTGAAAGATGGAATGAGATCAAGGGGGAGAATGTTAGTTGATCTCCACCAATAGGCCCAACGGCCTATTGGGCCCTATCTCTGCTCCCTGATCGGGGGAGCCCAACCCTAACTCGGTTGGAGGGCCCCTGTCGCACGGCACACATAAAAGGAATATGGGGGTGAGGGCTCGGACTACGAGGTTGACCGGAGCCGCCACACCCACCGAAAGAGAAACCCTAATCCGATCCTAAAGCGTGCTGCCAGCGACGGGATGTGCTCGCCACCACCACTGCCGTCGTCTGCAGGGTCACCGCCGGCGCCACTGGACTTCTCTCCACCGCGCTGGACTACTCCTACTACACCGCGGCACTGGCGTCTACGTTGCTGTGCCGCAAGGAGAAACGTAAAGGAGCTTACCCAATCCTACGGTTACAGAGGTACACACAATATCGATTCTAACAATGCATAATTCATGTTTTCAGGAGCCAAACTGCTCCGTTGTGTCTCATGGTCTAGTATGTTATTCTTCCCCAGCAACATTACAACACACACGCCCACAAATAAAATGTTAACGCGATGTCCCAACATCCAACTTCACACGCCAAAATCCGACAGGAAACAGCCTTCTTGCACCGGGGTTACTTCTTGGTTTGGCTGGGGGCTTGGTATGCATGCACCAACAAAAATGCCAAGTGGTATGTGTGCAAAGGAAAATCACGCCTATAATCTATCGACATGGTGCTCAGGCCAGTCCACATTACTATACACAACAAGGAGTGCACGGCACGGCTACTTCAAGCAACAACATTGGTCAAGGCATCGAGCACTTGTTGTCGGGTGGGCAGCGCTGGAATAGCGCCCCTCTCTGTCACAGTGAGTGCTCCACAGACGTTTGCAAACTTCAGGGCTTCTCTCAATCGACCTTCGTCCTGTTTCAGCCACAAGGAAAATATGAGTGGTTTCAAAGCACCAGTGCATAGTTCAGTTTGTGTGGAAAACAAAGAAATACCAAGGTAGCCTGAATGAAAAACAAAAATGCCCCCAACAGGAACAAGTAGCAATTGTTTGTGTATGCAGGGGGTGCCAACTAAAAATATATACCCGTGCATCAGCATGTTGCCTATCTCAAGAGACAAGTACTGAAACTTTATACGTTTTTCGAATTGTTTATTGGTGTTCTCTAGATTAGCAAGCGCTAAGTGACCGAGCAACATGTCTCTCATGTAGGAGCATGACTACCATTTGTAACATATGTGTTCCTTCCAACCTCAGTGAAACACGGTTTGGTGCTTCCTTGCTTCAGGTGCAAACTAGGTGGTCTTAATGAGTAAAGCTTGTGACATGGCCTACTTGGATTCATCCCATTTTCTAAAAATCTTAAGTACAAAAACCATATAGTTCTTTTCGTGCGCATTTGCCTTTTTTTCAAACATGGAGTTTACAATGACCCTATTCTTTAAATTCAAAATCGAAGATCCAGGTATTAGGTATCACTACACTAAACAATATTTATTCTTTAATTTGCACAGCTTGCAAATTTGTAGCATCTGGGAATTGGGAGATTTTAGTATTTAGATAAGAGAAAGGTGAGTTTGGTATACAAATGCTAAAATTCTCTTCAGTTGCACACAGATTCAATATGCCTTTCTCTGTAATTATCCAAACTAAATATCTTTTGACTCTATGTGAAGAAGTAAATGTACTAAACATAAGTGTCATTTTAGGTCCTTCGAAAAATTATTTCTTGCATCCATCTGTAGTAAAAGTTGTTCATGTAAATCTCTGAAAACTGCAGAGTGCAGGAAGCTGTTTTCTTCCTGTTTTTCTTTTTCGGCTAAATACTGGGAACCTATAATGTCCATGTAAACTGTTGTAACTCTCAAACTTCTACTTAATGCAAAGGCAGGGCACCTGCTGCTTTCATGCTAAAAAAAACTGTAGTAAAAGCATTGAGGAAGGTGCTGTAGCAGACTGCAGGAACACCTGAAACATAGTTTCACCTACTTCTGAAAGGAGGTAACAAAGCAAGTGCAGTCATACCTGGAGCAGTGAAAAGTCTGTGGCTAATTGAGATAGCACTCCAGCAACAAAGGCATCGCCAGCACCAGTTGTGTCAACAGCACTTACCTTAAGTCCACCAACTCTACCACTAAAGTCCTGTTATTTCACAAGATGTACTGTAAACAACATTTTACTGACCTATGTACATAAGGCATTGTTAGCAAGTAAACGTAATTAAGAATTTTTAAAAGATTGTTGACTAGAATTGAAATAAATAGTTTCATTAAGATAATATCCAACGCCAAGTGAATTTTTATTGGACAAAAAGTGTGCTCATGGTCATGGAGAAAGAAAAAAAAAAGGAAATGGTGTATTCAAGCAACAAAAAAATAATATTACCCTCTACATCATAAGTGTAAAATTACCTTAGAGTAATACCTACAGCCATCTGGACCTTCAGTGACAAGAAGCAACTTCAGGTTTGAGTGGATAAGTTTCTTTACAACGGCATCATCATAAGGATCCTCCCCATTTGTGAGAAAGGAAACCTCCTCTTCACTTATCTGTTTCAAAAGAGACACAAAATGCGCAAATCAACACAAGATTTGCCTGTAAAGATGAACCACAATTTACAGACTTGCTACCTTGATAACATCAGCGGTTTCCCATATGCTTAGGATACCATCTCTAGCATCCTCAGCTGATGACCACAATGGAAGCCTCAAATTTGGATCGTATGAAACAAGTACTCCAGCATCTTTAGCAGCTTTGGCAGCTGCAATATGTGCAGTTTTACAGGGCTCAGTTATAAGACTTATCGAGCCATGGTGGAATATTTTTGCCTAGCATAAATAACATGATCAGATTACATTAATTTAGCCATGGTGAAATCAATAGTAGTTGAGACGCATAGATATTGGAACGGCAACAAAATGTACTTCCATACCTTCCGTATAAGATCAAGGTCAAGTTCTTTTTCTTCAAGTAGCATATCAGCACTTGGATTACGATAGAACATAAATTCACGTTCACCATCACTTCGGAGTGTCACAAATGCCAAAGCTGTTCTAGCATGAGGATCAAATAGTAATCCTTGATTATTTACATTATTCTGCTTCAATATATCAGCTAGCATGTAGCCAAATTCATCATCACCAACCTACAAAGTAAAAAACTCCAGAAGAACAAAATTACATAATGACGACAAACAAGACTCTGGTCTATTTTGAACATGAAAAGGATAGGCTGCACGCTGCAAGCTATAACCAACAATTCAAATGAAACATGGTTCGGTGAAAGCACTACTTTAAACGTATGAGAACGTAAAAGAGATACTAACTAAATCCTGTCATGTATTTTGCCTTTGAAAGGTTTCAAACAGAAAAGCACACTGCTCATAACCCCTTTTGTTCTGTTAAACAGTACAAATACAATAATTTTACCTTTCCAATGAAAGCTGAAGAGCCACCAAGACGAGCTATTCCAACTGCAACATTGGCAGGAGCACCCCCAGGAGCCTTCTTGAAGGCTGGTGCTTCTGCCAGTGACAAGCCATTGACAGTTGGGACGAAGTCAATTAGCAATTCACCAAAGCACACCACATGTGGAGAATTGCTCGTTTCAGGGACGCCATCACTGAAGATTGCCTTTGTTCGAACTAAGGATGAAAATTGAAGCAAACAAGAACCAAATCAGATATTCTTGCTTTTGCAGCGTCATATCTAAATTGACAAAATGTTAACTATAAAGCTAAGTGCCTTTCTGTTTCTGCGGAAACATAATATTGTAAAATGAGTGACCACCGCGCGATCCATAATGATCCCTGATATGGCTATCAATGCACATGAAAAGCCATGGAGTAAAATCAAGTTCACCACATACAGAAAGAAGAATGATAAAAAAAAATCTGAAGAATCAAATGAAAGGCTGATCATGCAGCCAAGATAAGTTAAGGAAATATCACTGCAGTAAAAATAATTAATTAGAACTGCAAAGCCAACAAGTTATTGTCAGCATTAGTGAGCTCCTAGCATAAAGAAAAAGGGATGCGGCCCTTGTTAAGAACTTAACATAGACTTTTTGGAGCATGAAACTGTTTCCTCGTGTTTCATATAAACGCCAGAATCAAATGGAAAACCCAGTCGGACCCACCCACACCGATCTAAACTCAATTCTCAACCATAAACTGGTTGAATTTGCCATCCCAAGACGAGCCCGGAAATTCTGCACACAAGATTCTCATAAAGCCAAAATTCTGAGCACTGCACATTGGACTGATTTGAACGAAAACCATGTGGCTGATCACTCATACATGATACACCTAGCTCATATTTCAAGTACCATCCCCCATTCCTCAAGTTCCCGAAGCCCATCTGTAATCTGTTAGACTGTTGCTACAAAAATAGCACACTCTTAAATGCATGATCCCAATGCTAAGAGTAGCAGCTAACCGTAAGATAAACAACATATGCAGATATGCTAGCGGAGAACGATCCTAAAAGTGAGCGTACAAAGGACTCTCAAGCCCGCGCCGACACCGAGTACCTGCGCGTGTCCGCAGCGGCGCGGCAGAGACGACGCCGCGGGGCCTCGCGACGGCGGGGAGGGAGCGCCTGCCCCCCGCGTGAGAAGGGGAGGACGACGGGAGGCGGAAGAACACCGCGCAGGCCGGCGCCGCCGCGTGGAGAGCCATGCGGATGCAGATGCGTGGAGAGTGGCCGCCGGCTGGCTGGCGGAGGAAGCGAGGGGGAGCGGGCAAGCGCCGTTGGTCAAGCTGCCGGGCGAATTCTTGGGCTGGGCAGCAGGCGTGCAGCTCGGCTGCTGGCGAGTGGAGTGGCCAGCTCGGGTCGGCCTCGGCGCGGGGTAAAGCGCGGCTGGACCGTGCGATGGGCCGGCCCCATGCGCGTGTTAAAGGCTTAATAAAGCCTAGATAAAGGAGTGGTGGAAGAATAATGTGGTGACATTTGTTCCTCTCCGCTTGTTCCGTGTACCACGTCTGGTCTGCAGATATGTGCGCTGTGCGGGGTACCTTTTTTTTCCGGTACTGTTGGACACATAAAAACTGGTATCAATACATTTACCATAGAAAACAACTTCTAGCTTTTGAAACAAAAAATTCCTAAGAGCATCTCCAATATTTCTCAAAAAATCAATTGGTAAATCAACGAGTTTTCCATGTGGCTAAAAAAAAGTTAAGAGTACATTTATTAGGCTTCTCTAAAAATTTCTAAAATCTCGCTCCTAAAATATATTGCCCCTGGTCCAATTTTATAAGCCATTTCATGTAGGTCAAGAGTCAAACTTTATAATCTTTGACCAATAGTTTGGCTTACAACATTTACCTATTGTAATACGGACTTGACACTATTAGATTTGTAATAAAATATATTATCCAATCATCATAAATTTATATTCACAAACACTATAATATAAAAAAATAGAATAGTAAAAGTTTAATTTAGGAGACCGTGGCATCTCAATAATTCTGGATTTTTTTTCTAAATCACTCTAACCCCTTTTATACTTTCCTTTCTCTCGTGTATATTTGCATTGAGAACCCTATCCTACTTTTTATTTTCCCCCGTATCGTTCCATCTGCACATTGGCACATGGATACACGCATGTATATCTGCTCGCATCTGGGTCGATTTTTCCAAGTGCGGAAAGATTGAGAGTTAAGATAGAGAGTCATATAAGAAAGATATGATTTTTCTAAAGTGAGAAGCTCCGGTACACGATTAATGTGATGCTGAAACTTTATATTAATTTTATAAGCATCTTAACGATCTCAAATGACAAAACTCAAAACTAAAAAATTACATCTCATCAAGACCTTTGGGAGCTACAACTTATATATATAAAATATCTTTATCCAACACTATACAAGAAATATATGATTTTTCTAATGCAACAAGTCCGGGTACACAGTTGATATGCTATTAAAATATTTTATATTTTTATTATCTTAACGACATCAAATGACAAAACTCAAAATTAGGAATTTATATATATCGTTGAGGACTACAATTTTCATATACAATATGTCTTTATTCGACACCATATAAGGAAAATATGATTTTTCTAAGACGACATACCTTAGTACGTGATTAATATGCTGCTAAAATTTTATATTATTTTAGCATCTTAACTATCTAAAATGAAAAAAATTCAGAACTAGAAAGTTGTAGATCTCATTGAGTTCTATAATTTTCATATAGAAATCATCTTCATCTGAAGCAGTATGGAAAATGTGACAGAACCGCCTAATCTAATGTCTCCCAGAAGTGCTCGTCTTCCATTAGACACTAAGCACTCAAAGGAGAACACTAAATTACTTGGTTTCATCGGGCACACCCTAGGGAAGAACCCGAAAATCTATATTTTTCCATCAGGATCACAAATGAGAAAATAAAGTTTACATCATTCTTAATCATTTCTTACATCACTTTACATGTACATCAGAGTATAACATTTATTATTATAACAGCGGAATATAATCATATTATCAGAGTTATGAACAATTTAATGTAACAGCGGAATATAACACATGTGATTAGAATTATAACAGAAATAATTATTTATTCATGGCATGGTGAAACATTGATATGTAAACTATGACAGCAGATTAAAAAACTTTACTTTATAAAATATTTGGTAAGAGTTATAAATAAAAACTATGATCGCAGCGTAAAGGAAATCATCTCTGAGTCCACTAGGAGGAATTCACACACAAGAGTCAGCTCTAGCATCCACCTGTTAGGGAAAATAAAACCCCGAGTACTCAATTGTACTAAGCAAGACTTACCCGACAGGAGGAAAGAAAAGACTTCAAAGATATGCAAGGCTATCTGGCTTGTGGGTTTATTGCATTTGCAGGAAGTATTACTAAGCGTGCGTCCTTATATTCGATTTTATTAATAGCCGCATTGGTTCATTAACTAACCATTCTATGTAAGCACCTATGCTACTTTCATGCATGTGGTTAGCAATCAGATTTCCTTCTTCCATCTTTCATCTTTCAGTTATTACTACGGTGCTAGAGTTAAGACAAGTCGTACCGACTCAGCGGCGATTCGCGAACCAATGTCTCCAGCTGGGTACCCTAAAAATACACGCCTCGCTTGTACCCCGGACACAAGTAGGACCAACCCATCACCTTCCTATCCTAGGTGTCTAGGTCCCCGTCTAAACTGGAACCCCAAGCCCCCGCTCCTGAGTCCCGAACTCAGTGCGGTGTAAGGACCTCCTAACCCAAAAACCTCCCTGATAGTCGGTCCGGAAAGAGCCAGAACCCACGACAAGAGAGCAACAAGTCTTCCAAGTGCCCATACACAAGTATGTGCTCAGAATAATAAATCTGTGACTTGCCTAGCGTCTTATGCAACGGCCGGTCCTTAACCGACACAGACAGAGAAATCAGTGTAACCAAGCTATGCCCTGCGTCCGCGACGACACAACCTCTTACATCCACCAATACCCAAATCATATCGCTGCCCGGTCACCATTTTTTCTTTGCACCATTTATATTTTCTAAGTGATGATAATACAGTAATATATTCCCTATCTCTCGCGAGTGACAACCATCACTCGACTTCTACCGGAGTCCTGTAGCATAGCAATCTACACGATCCTGTCATACTAGTAAGACTCATATGATAAATATATATATATATATATATATATATATATATATATATATATATATATATATGCAAGTGGATTTCATTCAACTCCTAAAAACTTAATGCACAAATATAATTTAAAGTGCAGAAATGTAGGGGTTATGCACCGGGACTTGCCTGGATAAAATATAACCAAAAGTTAGTATTTGCATCTTTAGATCATCCACCATCAACTGAATAGGAAGCCCATTGCATTATCTCTTGGAGAGAATACCATTATACCATCTTCGGATTCTCAATCATCCTTCAATTGATCCGTTGGTCCATCATCGTACCTATATGATATGCGTTGATGCAAATGCATAGATGTAAATAATCAACGACAAGTGAAATGCTTTAGAAACCCGATCACGCCTCACAAGCTAATGAGCTCGTTCTAACGACATCCGTACTTAGGCTACATATCCACGTTGTCGGATAAGGTGTTATTTCCCAACAACCATTTTAGTTATATGTAACACCCCAGTGTTACGATATTATTTAGCACCGCGATTTAGGCCAAGAAATTTCCGTAACGAGTTTCTCGGGTTTTTAATTAAAAACGTACTTGGGGCGATGAGTAAATCCTGTGTGATTTAGTTTCGTGGACTCAAATAAACGCTCAAGATAAATTACGCAGTGCGTAGAAATGTTTAGAAATATCCGATAACGATTCTAGCAAATAAATAGCGAACGGCGTGTTTAATTGATTAAACACGAAAAACAGTTTTATAAACAAAATAAAATATAGTTTGTATTTAGTACTTAATAAATCGAGAGCGCAAGTTTAATTGAGGAAAATACAACTCTTGTTTTGGTAAGTAAAAGTATTCAATAGTATATATATATATATATATATATATATATATATATATATATATATATATATATATATATATATATATATATATATATATATATATATATATATAGCTCAAAAACCAAAGTTAGAGTTTAAAAACTATCCAATTCGTTCGCGTCACGCCGTGTTGCTCTGTCAGCCACGCTGCGCTGTCGTGTCCATGCCCCCCGCTACGCGCCACCGTCCAACTGCCGGTTCTGTCGCCTCACCTTGCATCGCATTGAATGCCTCTACTGCCTTGCCTGCCTTGCGTGCTTTTGTTGCCTGCCTGTGCACTCTCCCTATCTCTGCCTTTTGTGGACGTCGCTCAGATCAGTGCCTTTAAGTTAACACGATCGTGCCGTGCAGGTCGGTCCATCTCCAAACTGCTACGGTCTGCCTCCGTGTCTCATCGCGCTTTTGTCCTAATCGCAACGCCATTGTCTACCAGCGCGTCTCGCCAGGCTGACTCGTCCCAGCCGTGCACTGCTATGTGCTCTGGTGCTATGCTCGCTGCCTCGCTTGATGACCGACCACCGCGCTATGGCTCGCCTACACCATCAAGTCCACGTCGTGCATGCCTCTGTGGCCCACTGCCTGTGCTGCCACGATCAGCCAGCAATAATAAAGTGAAAGCCATCTTCCACCGCTCCCCGGCGCCTTTCGATGCTAACCAAGCATTGACTGCTGTGCCGTCGCCCGACCACCGCACGCGCAAACGCGCCCGAGCCCGCATGCGGCTCCTAGCTCCACCTCCCCATGCTGCAGTCCCACTGCGTTGCCCCCCGCGCGCGCCTTCCTCCTCGCATACGCCGCCATGCCGGGAGCGCCGCCCTCCCGTGCGCCGTGCCCGCGCGCCCGTGCTCCGCCGCTGGGCTGCCGTGCCATGTCCGGCCGCGTGCGCCCCTGCCATGCCTCGCCCGGGACTCACACCGCTCCACCGCGGCACCCACTGGGCCGCGACTACCGTTGCTCTGCCTCCATCGCAAGCGCTCCCGCACTCCCATCGCCGACCACACGTGCGCGTGCGCACGCGAACCTCCATGGCTCTACCCTGGTCCATGCTGGCCGCGCCCTTGGCCTCGCTGCTGCCCGCGTTGCCATGGCCGATCCACTGCCGCCGGGCCACCTTCGTCGGTGTGCCGCGCCTTATCCACCCGGTGCCGAGGAGTCCGCCCGCGCCAGTCACCGCGTCCCGCAGCGGCACAGCCGCCCTGCCAGCCGCTCTCGCCAGCCGTCGCGACCACTGCAACTCTACCGCTGGCCAGAGCTCCTCAGCTCCTTTGCTCCTCTACTCCGTGTCCTTTGTTTTTTAGGATGGAAAGAGGGTATAACTCCAAGCAAAAATTTCATACAGGGTTCTTTACGCAAATACGTGACCCGTTTAAATAGTGTCCGGGGATCTCGAGTTGAATAGAGGTAACAATAGGGTCATTTTTGCAAAAACACCAGCACACCCTGGGCTTGCCAGTTGGGCTGGCTGGTTGGGCCGCGGTTGCGCACCTGGGCCACTCGCACCCGCGCCCTGCCGTGGGCCGGCCTGCTCATGCCAGCCTCGGTCGGCTACCGCCGGGCGCCAGTCCGCCGGGCTATCCGCACAGCCTGAGGCCGCCTCTGCTGGGCCAGCCTTGTGCCGCATGCCTGGGCCACGCCTAGCCAGCAGGCCGTGCACGCGCCTATGGGCCGAGCCGCTTGCCTGCCGTGGGCCGCGGTATTGTTTTCTGTTTCCAGTGAACTAGAGTAGGTTTCCTAATATAAGTACTGAGCGGATTTTGTTATTTCAATATAAAATTTTATAGGGGTCCAAAAATTGTGAAACCGGTTTTGTTAAGTTCCTTAAATCATGAGCTACCTGTTAGTAGATTTTGTTCACAAAGTTTGATAATATTTTTTGGAGCTATATAATTATTTTAAGATATTTAACATTATAAAAATGTAAACTTGTAGGAATTGTTATGGTAAATTGGTAATAGTGCTGGATCTGAAATTTGTACAGTAGACTCATAGTAATATTAGGTACTCACTGTACTTTTTGTAGCTCCAAAATAATTAGTTTGCTAAATAGATAATGATGTTCTATTGCGAATAAATATTAAATGGATAAAATGGGATAAAGAGGTAACTCGGGTTTGTATAACTAAAACAATTGTTGGGAAATGACGTCTTATTTGCCAACCTGGATATGTAGATAAGCACGGTCGTCATTAGAACTAGCTCGAGAAGCGTAAGTCGTATTTTACGAATCACGGTTGCAGTGGATTAATTACTTCTTGCATTGCATCGCATTGCATATCATATATGTACGATGATGGATCAACAGATCAATTGAAGGATGATTGGGAATCCGAAGGTGGTGTATTGGTATTCTCTCTAGGAGATGATGCAATGGGCTTTCTATTCCGTTGATAGTGGATGGTCTGAAGATATAGATACTAACTTTTTACTATATCTTACCCAGGCAAGCCCCGGTACATAACCCATACTTTTCTGCAGTTTAAATTATATTTGTGCATTAAGTTTTAAGGAGTTAATGAACCAATGCAGCTCTTAATAAAAATCGAATATAAGGACGCACGCTTAGTAATGCTTCCCGTAAATGCAATAAACCATAAGCCAGATAGTGTCGGTGTCGACGAAATATGGTCGGCAGTCTACCTAGGGGTATGCCCAAGGTAGTAGATTATCGGCAGACAGATGCGCAAGCCTCAAACAAGACGGTGACGCAAGACAGACACGAGGTTTTATCCAGGTTCGGCCGCCAAGAAGGCGTAATACCTACGTCCTGCGTCTGATTTGTATTGCTGTATGTCAATGAGAGATATTTTTTAGAGGGGTCCCCTGCCCGCCTTATATAGTCCGGGGGGCAGGGTTACAGATCTAGAAACTAATCCTAGTCAGTTACAATTGCCATATCTGGCCGGATAAGGATTCCTATTCTAACCGACCAGGATCCTGCTTGGTCGCCAAATCCGTCTTGATTCCTTGTGCGGGACTCCGATCAGGTTAACTGGGCCGCACGTCATCTTTCGGGTGGACTGAACCCATCGATCCGGGCCAGCCCAAGCTTAGCCGTAAGGGTATAGGGGTTAATACCCCCACAGCTAGTCCCCGAGCATCATGTATTATGCTGCGACACGCCTTTTGAACCTTCTCCGACAAGCGAGGCTTGAATTCTTGACGCCTCCGACCACCGTCATCACCGGAGAAGTAGGTTGTCCGAAGAATGTATGGTGCTCTTAAGAAAAAAGAAAAAGATTTCTATCCTGAGAAGTGTGCCCACTTGTATTTCTGAAAAGAAATGTAAGTGGTCTTGAAGTATAGCATCCTGAAACATCAGAAGCGTAGGGGTCGAAAAACAAACACGTTCACCGCAAGGTGAAGTGTGCCCACTTAGTCCCCGAGCTTGCTGGAAGGCAAAGTATGAGCCTTGTAGCAAGGTCTAAAAGAAAAGTCTCTTAACTGTATGTGAGTACAAATCACATGTAGCCAACGAGAACCACTATTCAAGCAGTGGTCGGGGCAGTCCCCGAGCATACTAATAATCCTCATAATCATTCAAACACAGGGGTCAATTTAAACAAACACATTCACCGCAAGGTGAAGTGTGCCCACTTAGTCCCCGAGCTTGCTGGAAGGCGAAGTATGAGCCTTGTAGCGAGGTCTAAAGAAAAATCTCTTAACTGTATGTGAGTACAGATCACATGTAGCCAAGGAGAACCATTATGCAAGCAGTGGTCGGGGCAGTCCCCGAGCACAGCCGTGGTCGGAGCGATCCCCGAGCACGAAAGTGGCCTGGGCAGCATCCAAGCACAGTAGTGGTCTGTGCAGTCCCCGAGCACATTAGTGGTCTGGGCAGTCCCCGAGCACATTAGTGGTCTGGGCAGTCCGCGATCACTTGCGCTGCTTGTACTATTATTTTGTGTACTTCTCTCTATTCTCTGCCAAGTCCAGTCTGACACGTCTGGTCAAAAAAGTAAATAGGTATAGTACGTCATTCTGTCTTCTCTTTCTTTTTTTTTTTTTTGCAAACAGTCGGTTGACACCTGTATTGAGGTGTGTCAGTGTGGGCCCCCTTACACCATCAACGAAGAGGCGCGTACACTGTTAACGAAGGAGCGCGTTATTGGCGCAGATTTCGAGGTTGTGTGAACAACCGTCTGCGGCGCGTGCGCACGACTCCCAATATTCTCGGGCGGACGAAACGACGGTGATCTTTGTTTTATATAATGCAGATCTGGTAAGTTACTCATACCATTCCCCATTGTCATCCGCCGCCGCAACCTTCTTCTTCCTCCTGCCGAACCCTATTCCCCAAAAATCATCACCAATCCCCTCGGTCTCCCGCATCCACCCACTTCGTAAAGACGAACTAATGGCGAAGAGAGATGCCCAGAAGAAAGGCAGGGTCATGGCGAAGGAATGGTGGAAGTCGCGGAGCAACGAGCAGACCATCGAGGACCTCGTCGCCATGGGAGTGCTCCACAACAAGGCACTTGCGGGATGGCGTGCACCGGAAGGAGAAAGCTTCCCCGATCCACAACCAGGTGAGATTGTGGTCTTTGAAGATTTCTTCAAAAGGGGTTTTAGGATTCCAGTGCACCCTTTCCTTCAGGGTCTCTGTTTGTACTACGAGATTGGGATTTGCAATCTGCATCCCAACTCGATTCTTCTTGTCTCCACCTTCATCCATCTCTGCGAGGCTTATGGCGGCTTCCAGCCCCATTTCGACCTCTTTCGCCACCTATTCTATCTTCGGAAGAAAGGGAGCGGTGGCTCGAAGATCGCCGGAGGCGTTTACCTGAACCTGCACGACGGCATGAAGGCTCAATACCTGCACTGCCCCTGGAACACCTCGTTGGACGAGTGGTACAAGAAGTGGTTCTACATCCGTGAAGAGCCGAACACCATCACTCTGTGCGATGTGGGCTTGATTCCAGAGAAGAAAAGCAGCTGGTCGGAGAGGCCCGAGAACTTGGAGCAGATCGCCGAACTGCTCGGGATGATCCCGTGGGGAAGGCTTGATGGCCCGAGTGTTGTCGGCAACTTCATCAGCCGAAGAATTCAGCCTTGCCAGAAAAGGATTCACCCTGGCTTCGAGTACCAAGGAGGCGCTGATCCGACGAGGACCAGAAAGGAGCCGCTCGACAAGATGGAGATCAAGGCTAGGATTGGAGAGCTGTTCAACCTGGCCGATCCCAATTACGTTGCACTGAACGCCATTGAACACGCCTTCAAGCTGGCTCGCCCTCCCCCAAAGGTAAACGACGCCTCCTTTTAACTGTACAGTCATGTTGCATCGAGAAAATAACTGTCTTTTCCTTCATTGTGTGTCTCAGTGTAATGGCCGCGACCGGGCAGGAGTGTTTGTGTCGCCTCCCCCCGGTGTAGAATGGCCGCAAGCTACTGGGCCAACCGCCCAGACCAGCGCCAGGACCGACGGCGTTCACTGGGCGGTACTCGAGACCGTAGAGGACGCCTCGACCAGAGCCGCCGGCAAGCGTCCGGCTGCCAGCAAACGACGCCAAGCCATCATCTCCCAGTCGGACGACGAATCAGAGGATGCGGACATCTTCCGGCTCGTCCCCCGAAAGAGGAGAAGGCAGGTGGGGCCGTCGGAGCAGGGTGGCTCCTCTGTGCCGGCAGTGGTCACAGCACCGACCACAGCAACACAGAGCACAGACGAAGAGAACATGCCGCATCATCCTCCGACGCCCGTACCGGAGGTTGAACAAGTCCCGGTGGAAACTGCCGAGCAAGCAGAGCAGGGGCGGTCGAGGAGGCGTTCCTTCGCCACATCCTTCCGCAAGTCAAAACTGTAAGTATATATATTTTTGATGTAAGCTTTGCATTTTGCAGTGAATGCTATTGTCTTCTGAATTTGTCTCTGAATGTATTAGATCCGCGTCCACCGAAAGCCCCGACCAGCTAACTGGGTGCAGAACGTCCTCTCCAAAAACGGCAGGACAAACTGCGCAGCAACCGGCCGTGGAGGAGCCCATGGCAGGGACTCTGCCTGGGCCTCAGCAGGCGGACGACCAGACGCCAGTCCCCGAGCAGAATACAAGTGCTCCGAGCACAAACCCTGATGAGGCGGATACCACAGCGCCACGGGAGCTGGATCTAGCTGAGGAGCAGCAGCCAGAAGTTGCCCAGAACAAGGGTGCCGACGCGACGGCTTGTAGGAAAGCCCTGGTGGTCGTGGAGTCTGCAAACTCCGGACCACCGCCGCCTCCCGAACTGGAGGCTGAAGAGGATGAAGTGGAAGAAGTCCTGGGCCGTCCCCAAGATAGACGACAACATGTATATGTGTCGCGCTATCGGAACGACGAATGGGTCATGCACGAGGAGATCCTAGAGGCCGAGGAAACCTTAAGAGTTGAACGAGCGGCCAAACGCCTGGTGACTGAAGTCCAGGTATATTTGGCTTTAGTCCTTAAACCTGTTGTGTAGTCGAACTATCTGACGTAGCTTGTCTGTATGCAGGACGTGATGAAAACTGCAAGGTACCAAAAAAGGTGCTTCGACCAGATAGAAGTAGTCATGAAGACCAATAAGGAGCTGACGGCTGAAGTGGAACGCCTACGGCGCCAACTTGAAGCCACCGACCAGGAGAGGACAAACCAAGAAGCACAGAACCAAAACCTGGTCGGCCAGCTCAAAAACAAAGAGCAGGAGAAAACAGGTAAGTGTTCACCGTATCATAACAAGTGCTGGACTTGTGTTGTTTTGTTCTTGACAGTAATAGCTGTAATGCAGGTTTAGAAGCTGAAGTGACCCGCCTCCAGGGGGAGAACAGCCGTGCGTTTGCAGAATGTGGTCGCCTGAAGGAGGACAACGAGAAATTGGCACGTCGCCAGTCGGAACTCCAAGACCACACTAACAGAATGAAGGACGACCTGAAAAGTAAGCACTCCAGACCACCTTTCTCGTTAAATTGCCCGCATCGCCTTGTCGTGTCATCACGTTTGATGTCTTGTACTATTTTCAGTTTTGAAAGTCAATGCCAAGAGGCACCTTGAGGCCGTGATCAAGGAGCGCGACGACTGGAAAGCACAATGCCTTAAGGCCTCCGAGGAGCGGGACACGTGGAGCAAGCGGTGCCAAGAAATGGCAACTGGCATTGTGCCCGTCCTCGACCTTATCGACCCGGCGCTCACAGAGGAAGAGCTAAGGACACCTCAGCTCGGACTGGTCGAGAGATGCAAGCAAGCATGGGGATGGTTCCAAGACTTCGTGAAGGAGGCGGGTGAGTACACGGGTGCTCATGTGCTAAGCATGGTTCGTGCTCACTACCCCCCTGATCGATCTCAAACACTTGGAGGCTGGGTACCCGAAGGAGATAGACCCAGACCAGGCCGAAGAGCTTCGGACGGCCCAGCTGGACTTGTCGTCAAAGATAATTGGCGATATTAACCTGTGCGGAGGTGGGACAGCACCTGTGCAGGGTATGCCATCGACAAGCCAGCTGGAAATGCCATCAGCTACAAGCCAACCAACGGAGCCTGCGGTCTCGACCAGCCAGGCACCGGCGGGGCCATCCCCTTCAGCTTGACTAGCCCCAGAGTCCCCGAGACTCGAGTAGGGTATCAGAGGCGGCAAGCAGTAAATGCCAGGCGCCCCGACCAGCCAATGTAATAGGCTTAAAGCTGTAGAAGGAGGACATAGTTGTGTTATTGTAAACTTGAGCCTTTTCAGGCAAGCTTGTAATAACGTAACTGTATATCATTATAAGCTTGTTTGTTTTATACAAAACGTACTTTAAGCTTGAGATTCTGTGTTGGTGTAACTAAGTGGGAACGTGTTAACGTTCTGTTTAGTTGTACCGTTTTGCTCGACACGTCATCCTGAAAAGTTTGTGCGGCCCTAGTCTGGCATGTGGTCGGAGTATGAGGTACTATGACCTGTGCACACGTGAACGCAGACAAGCCAAACCAGGGGGGACCTGCCGATCACCCGCAACGTAGAGAGCGGATCCCGTGCACGTGTTGGGAGGAACCGGAGACAGGACCTGCTCCGAAAACCGTAGAAGGAGTGGTGGTCGGCTTGTACTGGCTTAAGTTAGAATAACCATAAAATTTGGAGTGACACATTAGAGTGGTCGGAGAAATCATAGTTGCTTTAGTAAAGTAAATCGAAAATACAAGTAGAGTACATATCTCAGTAGTTAAGTATAGAAGCGTCTAAGCTTGTCGATGTGCCATGAGTTCGGTACGTCCGTGCCGTCTAGATGAGCTAACCTGTAAGACGTTGGACGTGTGACTTCCTTGATCATGAAAGGTCCCTCCCATGGGGTTGCGAGTTTGTGGACACCAGCCTGGTTCGTCTTCCACTTCAAGACTAAGTCCCCGACCACGAAGAAACGCTCTTTAACGTTCTTGTTGTAGTACCCTGCGCAAAACAGCAAGGTACTTGGCCGTGCGTACGCAAGAATCAAGCCTTTTCTCTTCTGCGCTGTTGACTTCTAGCTCCCGTACTTCGTCGACCTTGCCTTCGTCGAAGTTCTCTACCCGTGCTGATCGGAAAGCTATATCTGGTGGGAGGACTGCTTCAGCGCCGTAAACCATAAAGTATGGTGAGACGCCAGTGTTACGACTGGGCTGAGTTCGGAGGCCCCAGACAACGGCTGGTAACTCCTTGAGCCATCTTCCAGGAGCTTTATCGTTTTCTCTGTACATCCTCTTTTTCAATGCGTCCAAGATCATGCCATTTGCCCGCTCGACTTGTCCATTAGCTCTAGGATGCGCCACCGAGACGTATTTTACAACTATGCTCCTTTCATCGCAGAAGTCCCAAAAAGCGTTCCCGGTGAACTGAGTACCCAGATCAGTAATGATGCTGTTGGGCACGCCGAAACGGTGGATGACCTGGTCGAGGAATGTGACGGCTTTCTCTGAGGATGCCTATACCAGAGGCATGTATTCTATCCACTTAGAAAACTTATCAATTAGCACGAAGACGCATGTAAATTTCCCAGGGGCTGGTTTGAAAGGCCCGATCATGTCCAGTCCCCAGCATGCGAAGGGCCAAGAGGCTAGAATTGTCTGGATCTCGTGTGCCGGTACATGGATTCTCTTGGAGAAGAACTGACAACCTTCACAGCGGTGGACTAGCTTCTCTGCGTCGGCCACTGCTGAGGGCCAATAGAACCCTGCTCGGAAAGCCTTACCGACCAGTGTTCTTGATGCCGCGTGGTTGCCGCAGGAGCCAGAGTGGATTTGGTCTAGGAGATGCTTGCCTTCCTCCTGGGTTATACACTTCATCAAGATTTCCTCCTTAGCGTTTTTGCGCCATAACTTGCCATCGACGAGCAGATACTGCTTACTACGACGCATCAGGCGTTCATTTTCTGTTCGATCGATATAACCGCTACCGTCTGTTAAATACTTGATGAAAGGTGTTCTCCAGTCTGGCTCATGAGTGGTCGGAAGCGGCTCGGTTGTGCTCGGCGCTGGAACCGTAGCCACTAATTGCTGGTCTGAGACTTTGTCGGTCGTTGAATCTTCGTCTTCAATGGAGGGCGTGAGCAGGTCTTGGACGAATACGCCATGTGGGATTTTGGCTCGGGATGATCCTAACTTTGACAACGCATCTGCTGCCTGGTTCTTGTCCCGGACCACGTGTATGTACTCGATGCCATAGAACCTGCCTTCCAGCTTTCTTATCGATTTGCAATATGCGTCCATCTTTTCACTGGTCGTGTCCCAGTCCTTGTTGAGTTGGTTGATGACCAGAGCCAAATCTCCGTAGACATAGAGACGTTTAACTCCAAGCTCAACCGCAATGCGTAGACCATGCAGGCATGCTTCATACTCGGCTGCATTATTAGATGCTGGGAAATAAATCCTGAGGACGTACCGGAGCTTTTCCTTGGATGGTGATACGAAAAGAACCCCTGCTCCCGCACCGTTGATGTTGAGAGAACCGTCGAAGTACATCGTCCAACATTCGTCGGATCCCGGAGAGGCGGGAGTGCTTAGGTCTGTCCACTCGACGATGAAATCGACGAGTGCCTGAGACTTGATTGTAGTACGGCTTGCAAATTCCAAGGAAAGGGGGCATAGCTCCATTGCCCATTTGACGATGCGCCCGTTCGCGTCCTTATTGCGAATAATGTCCCCCAAAGGATACTCGGTCATGACCACCACACGATATCCGTCGAAGTAATGTCTCAACTTTCGGGATGTTATCAGTATGGCGTAGAGCAGTTTCTGAATCTGTGGGTACCTGGTCTTGGATTCGTTGAGTACCTCACTAATGAAATAAATTGGCCGCTGTACCTTGTAGGCATGGCCCGGCTCGTCACGCTCGACCACCAGTGTAGTGGAAACCACCCGATCGGTTGCCGCAATGTAAAGTAGGAGAGTTTCGTCTTCTCTGGGAGCAGTAAGTACCGGAGGTGACGTGAGGTATTGTTTCAGCTGCATGAAGGCGGCGTCTGCTTCCTCCGACCACTCAAACTTCTCGGACGCTTTGAGCAGTTTGAAGAACGGTAGTCCTTTTTCTCCTAATCTTGATATGAAACGGCTTAGAGCAGCCATGCAGCCGGTGAGCTTCTGGACATCCTTCACCTTTTTTGGGGGCTTCATGTCTAAGACAGCTTTGACTTTCTCCGGGTTAGGGCGTATGCCGTCGTAACTGACGACGTTGCCGAGCAATATGCCAGAAGGGACACCAAAGATGCACTTCTTTGGGTTTAATTTCCATTGGAACGTATTAAGGGCTGCGAAGGCGCGTTCCAGATTGTCAACAAGGGTATGTGCTTCCTTGGTTTTGACAACTATATCATCGACGTAAGCCTCGACGAGGCCGTCTTTTATCTCGTCGTTGAGGCAGGCCTGTATAGCGCGTTGGTAGGTAGCACCGGCGTTTTTGAGCCCGAACGACATGGTCGTGTAGCAGTAGGCGCCGAAAGGCGTGATGAAAGATGTCTTGATCTGGTCGTCCTTTTTGAGAGCGATCTGGTGATAACCAGAGTAGCAATCGAGAAAGGAAAGCAGCTCGCAACCGGCGGTTGAATCTACGACCTCGTCTATGCGAGGTAAGCCAAAGGGGTCCTTAGGGCAGTGTTTGTTGAGATCAGTGTAATCAACGCACATTCTCCATTCATTATTCTTTTTGCGTACAAGAACTGGGTTGGCTAACCATTCCGGATGATACACTTCTTTGATAAATCCGGCTGCCAAAAGCCGTGTAACTTCTACCCTAATCGCCTCCTTTTTGTCGCGAGCGAACCGTCGTAGCTTCTGCTTGATTGGTTTGGCTTTGCTGTTGACATTCAAGGAGTGCTCAATCAAGTCCCGAGGTACACCGGGCATGTCGGAAGGTTTCCATGCAAACACATCCACGTTGCCCCTCAAGAACCTGACGAGCGCGTCTTCCTATTTGGGATCCAGGTCGGCCCCGATGAGGGCCGTTTTGCTGGGATCACCCTCGACCAGCTGGATCGTCTTGTGCTCCTTGCACCTGATGTTCTTGCGCTGAGCCTCGAGCTCTGGGATCTCCAAGTGGTCGGCCGTGGTCTTCTTAGCGTCGAGAATGGTCTCGGCCATGCGAATAGAGAGGTCGTGGGCTTCTGCTATTTTGAAGCTGTCGTCCTCGCAGGTGTAAGCTGCGTATACGTTGCCCCTGAGGGTTAAAACTCCTTTCTCAGTAGGCATCTTGAGCACCAGATACCTGTAATGAGGTATGGCCATGAACTTGGTGAGCGACGGTCGACCAAGAATAGCATGGTAGGTGCCGTCGAAATCAGCGACCACGAAGTTGACGTAGTCGGTGCGGAAGTGGTCCGGAGTCCCAAACTGCACAGGTAGCGTGATCTGCCCGAGAGGTGTGGAGCTCTGTCCGGGGAGAACGCCCCAGAACTGTGCCTCGTACGGCTTCAGGTCCGCCTGGGCTATTTTCAGAGCGGGCAGGCTGTTCTTGAATAGTATATCAATGGAGCTGCCGCCGTCGATTAGTACCCTGTCGAACTGAACCTTGTTGATACAAGGATCGAGGACCAAGGGAAAACGCCCTGGCTCGGGTATGGCGGCCCATTGGTCCTTTCTGCTGAAGTAGATTTCACGGTGAGACCATGGAGGAAGCCGCGGATCGGTAAGAAGGTTGTCGTTCTTTGCCACGTTCAAGCAGGCGCGGGCGAGCAGCTTGAGTTCTCGTTTGGTCTCAATGGACACCTTGCCGCCGATGATGGTGTGCACGCGATCCGTCGGCTTGACGTATTTATGACGAGGATCTGCATCGTCGTCGTCGTTGTCCTCGTTGCGCTGTTCCCTCACGTCAGTAGGCTTGTCGGACGTATCCGGAGCCTGTTGGCGCGTGTAGATAGTCTTGAGGACGCGACAATTCTCCATGGTATGGTTCGACTTAGGATGGAGCTGGCAGGGGCCCTTCAATGCCTTAGCGTAATCGTCCTCGTAGTTACGACGTCCTCCGCCCTTTTTCACAGTATTGACCTCGCCATCATCTTCCCGAGCACGCTTGCTTCTGTAATCGTCACGGCGGTTGCGCCGCTGATTACGTTGATCACGGTGGTCGCGGGAGTTGTTGCGCTGGTTGCGGCGGTCAAAATTGTCGTTCCGACCACGGTTGCCGCGGTAATCATCACGGTGTGGGGGGTGGTCGGAGCGTGGGACCCTTGCTTCTTCTTCGACGATTATCTTTTTAGCGTCGTCAGCGTCCGCGTATTTCTTAGCGGTGGCCAAGAGCGCTGTGACTGACTCAGGTCTTTTCCGGAGGAGCTTGTCTCTCAGGGCGTCGTGGAAGCGGAGGCCGGTGACGAAAGCCTCGATTGCTTCGTTGTCGGATATTGATGGGACCTTGATGCGCATCTCCGAGAAACGCCGAACGTACTCGCGCAGTGGTTCGTCTTTCCGATCTCGGATCCGTTGCAGATCGTACTTGTTGCCGGGTTGTTCACAAGTAGCGATGAAATTGTCGATGAAGGCCTACTTGAGTTCCTGCCAAGAGTCAAAAGAGTTTGCCAGCAAGCTAACTAGCCATTGGTGACCTGCATGACCAACGACGACTGGGAAGTAGTTAGACATAACGTGCTCGTCAGCCATGGCTGACCGGCACGCGGTTTCATAGAGCATGACCCATAATTCGGGGTTTTCTTTGCCGTCGTACTTCTGAAGCTTCTCGAGCTTGAAATTCTTGGGCCATATGACTTGGCGCAGGTGTGGGGTGAACTGCTTCAGACCCGGCGGACCGTGGACGGTGTCGTACTCCATACAGCGATAGCTTTCGTGGGATGCACGATCGTCGGCTCTCTGGTTGATACGAGCACGCAAATCACGTCCACCGAGGTAATGGCGGAGATCGTTATTGCCATCGCGGCGATCTCGATTGCCACCTGGATTAGCGCTGCGACCGTGGTTATCACGGCGATTGTCGCGGTTATCTCGGCGGTTGTCGCCTCGAACGTCGTGGCGGTTATCCTCCCGGCGGCGGTTGTCGTCCCGACCACCATCACGACCACCGTTCCCGCCTTGACGGTTGTCCGATGGGTCGTTATTGCGCGAGCCACGTAGGTTGAGTGGCTGTGAGCGACTTGAGTATTGGCGGCTGTGGCTTGATTCGACAGAAACGGATGGAGCCCGGGCTTGGTTCATCTCTGCGGTCTGAGCCATAGCAGCCGTCAGATAAGCTTGTATGTCATCACGGATTACTTGAGTCTCGGGAGTGTTGGGCAGCCGCTGCATCGTCGCCATGGCGACGGCTACGTTGGCGCTTGGGGTCTTGAAGACTTGTTTATCCCCCACCCTGTCGAAAGCATTGTTGAGGTCGCGCGGTTGGACCCTTATGCGTCGTGCCTCTTGGTCTGCTTCAGCTTCGATTTGCCGGCGATTAAACCGGTCAATATTGCGTGCTTCGCGTGCGGTCTTTTCTTGTTCTGTTTCGCCAACTGCTGGCGGCTTGTCGTTGCTAACAACATGGATCAAATCCCCTCGTCTTGGCGGGAAAGACGGAAATTTGGGAAAACCCGGGGCGTGGTCTGGTAGATCCAGGTCGTATTGGGCGCCTTCATCTTCGTGACGCTGAAGCTCGGTGTGGACAGATGCGTTGGACGCGATGCCGGATGAGGAGCTGGAGTCACCTTCTCGGACTGTGTGGACGGATCCTTCCCGATAATCTTCGATCCGGACCATGTTGACGATGTTGCATGGCTTCGGCCGAGATCGGTGTACAGGACACAGATCCGAGCGGTGTCGCAGGTTGTACGCGTAGCTGGAGGCAGCGTTTTGCAGGCCGTAGGGCTGGACCTGGTGGTTCTCCGTCGGGGCTTCGTACTCGCAGAGTCGGAGACCCGTCGCGATGTCTGACCGGCGATGAGCGAAACGCCCCTCAGGAGTTGATACGACCGCAAGATCTGTTCCAAATCGCACAGGACGACTGGTCCGAGCTGGTCGGATAGATCTGTCGTGGAGGGCTGTTACCTGCTCGTTAGGTTGGGTTTGAATCGTACTTACCAGAGCCAGGGTTTCAGCGAGTTGGATGCCGACCCGATCAACGGAATCGAGCAGGTCGGTGTTGTCGATCTGCTTCCCTCTGTAGCGGGGAAGCGGATGACGGGTTGTTGGCGTGGCTGTAGGCGTGGTCGGAGCCAGATGTCCCGTGGTCAGAGCCAGGTCCATCGTGGTCGGAGCCATGTTCACCGTGGTCGGAGCCGTGTTCACCGTGGTCGGAGCCGTGTTCACCGTGGTCGGAGCCGTGTTCACCGTGGTCGGAGCCGTAGCCGATGCAGGTGAAGTAGTCGTCGGCGCAGGCTGAATCCATGCCTCCCCCGTGGCCATGGCGATGGAGTCGTCGGAGCTGGTGGTCCAGGTGATCTGGCCGACGGTGAACGTGAGGCCGCTGGGCGTAGCCATGGAGCCGGAGGTGATGACCATCTTGTTTGCTTGGAGAGCAGTAAGCACACCCCCTACCTGGCGCGCCACTGTCGACGAAATATGGTCGGCAGTCTACCTAGGGGTATGCCCAAGGTAGTAGATTATCGGCAGACAGATGCGCAAGCCTCAAACAAGACGGTGACGCAAGACAGACACGAGGTTTTATCCAGGTTCGGCCGCCAAGAAGGCGTAATACCTACGTCCTGCGTCTGATTTGTATTGCTGTATGTCAATGAGAGATATTTTTTAGAGGGGTCCCCTGCCCGCCTTATATAGTCCGGGGGGCAGGGTTACAGATCTGGAAACTAATCCTAGTCAGTTACAATTGCCATATCTGGCCGGATAAGGATTCCTATTCTAACCGACCAGGATCCTGCTTGGTCGCCAAATCCGTCTTGATTCCTTGTGCGGGACTCCGATCAGGTTAACTGGGCCGCACGTCATCTTTCGGGTGGACTGAACCCATCAATCCGGGCCAGCCCAAGCTTAGCCGTAAGGGTATAGGGGTTAATACCCCCACAGTCGGGTACCATGAAATGGGGTACCCCGAGCGTATACCAAAAGAATCACTTAAACGCCATAAAAAACAAAGCCAAAGGATAAGCCATTTGTTAAACCCCGGCCTCGTCCGAACCCACCGGCTCTCCGCCTCGCTCCTGGCCACGTACGGGAGGCCTCGGTGGCCTGCCAAATCTTCGCCTCGTGCGAGGCCTCACGCTGGGGGCCTCGACAGGGAACCGATTCTCCGTCTCGCCCGAGGCCCCGCGCGTAAAGCCTCGGACGAGATGTCGATTCTCCGTCTCGCTCGAAGCCGGCTCGGCAATGACCCGTCGCTTCCGCCTCAGCCAGTATCCCCGAGAGCGCGTTGTGTTCCATTAATGCGCCAATCACTCCCACAATATCAGCTGGACGATGGCTCGACACTACGGAGCGGTCGACAAGACGGGAAGTCACATCTACGCCATACCGTCCTGGACCGGGCACGGCGGGGATTACCGGCCACTGTACTCTGGTGCTGTGCCCATGATCAACGCCTGCACTACACTATGCCACCTAACCCCCGCCCTAGAGACAACGCGGCATGGGGGGTCAAGTCCAGGACACCATAGCCTCAGAATCAGCGTATGTCACCAACTACTCCCTCCAAGCCTCGGCAATCCACTTTAGGGTCTCGGCAACTCCGGGATTCACGTCTGCCGAGCCTCCCATGATGGCCCGGTCTCGGCACCAACTGAGCCTCGGCTTCCCACGCAGTCAACACACGATGACCAACACGCCGACTTCCACACCCGCTTCGAGATAGCACTGGAGCTCCCATGACGCATAGGATCGGATGTGACCGGCGCGTCGCCCTAGTACTTCAAGGACGGACCACACCATCGGCCACGCCGCTACAGGAACAGGCTATAGGGCTCGGACATGCCGCCTCCGTCCGCACGACGTCGTGTAACTAGCGAATGTATTACCCTTGTCCCCCCTCCAACTATAAAAGGGTGGGACCAGGGCCGTTTCGAGGGGGGACACAGGCGATTAGACCTAGACTCACGCAAACACACTCACTCAATTCATGCACACTCTCCCGCGGCCTAAGAGCAACGTCTCAAGCAACCTGCACCGCTCCACGCCGAAACCTGGGACTAGCTCACTCTCTCACCCAGCTTGTAACCCCCTACTACAAGCACTTTGGTGCAAGGAATACAAGATCGATCTCTCAGACTGGATGTAGGGCACCGATTGCCCGAACTAGTATAAACCTTGTGTCTCTTTGCATTACCATCCGGGATTGGGTACATGCAGTACAAATTTACTAGTTGGTTGAGGACCCCCCGGTCCGAAACACCGACAAATAGCCTTGCATATACTTGGAGTCTTTTTTTTTCTTCTGTCGAGTAAGTCTTGTTGAGTACAATTGAGTACTCAGGGTTTTATTTCCCCTATTGCAAGTGACAGGTGGATGCTAGAGCTGACCCTTGTATGTGGATACCTCCTGGTGGGCTCAGCGAGGATTCCTTTATGCTGCGATCATAGTTGTTATTATAACTCTCACCAAATGCTTTTATAAATGAAAGTTCCATAATCTATTGTCATAGTTTATTTATTAATACTTCATCATGTCATGATTAGATATTCATTTCCGCTGTAATTCTGATCACATATTTATATTCCGCTGTTCAATTAAATTGTTTATAACTCTGATAGTATGATTTCATTTCGCTGTTATATTAATAAATATTATACTCTGATGTTGTATTAAAAGTGGTGTAAGAAATGGTTCAGAATGATGTAAGCTTTATTCTCTCATTTGTGATCCTGATGGCAAAAATATGGATTTTTGGGTTCTCCCCTGGGGTGTGTCCGACGGAACCGAGTAATTTAGTGTTCTCCTTTGGATGCTTAGTGTCTAATGGAAGACAAGCACTCATAGGAGGCATTAGATTAGGTGGTTCTGCCACATTATATAAACCAAGGTTGTTTCTTTATTCTATTCTATCAATTTAATCTTTATTCGAAATATGGCATTATTATCTATCTAGCAAACTAATTATTCTAGAGCTATAAAAATTACAGTGAGTACCTAATATTACTAGGAGCCTACTATAAAAATTTTAGATCCAACACTATTACCAATTTACTACGAAAATTCCTATAAGTTCTCCTTTTAACAATATTAAACATTTTAAAATAATTAGAGCAACCCTAAAAACATACCGAGTCTATGTGAACAAAATACACTATTAGGTAGATCATGATTTTAGGAACTTAATAAAACTAGTTTCACAATTTTTGGATTTCTCTACTATTTTATATTGATTTTACAAGTTAACTAGAAACCTATATTAGAAAATCATTTAGAAAAATGGGAAGACCGGCGGCAACCAAATCGGCCCAGCGGGCACGCGCAAACGGCGGCCCAGGCACGTAGGCACAAGCAGCCCAGCAACTGCGCGCATGGCCTACTAGCCAGGCGTGGCCCAGCGGCGTGGTATGGGACGCGGCGGCCCAGGCGCACAAGCAACTAGCCCAGCGCGTGGTCGGTGACCACTGGTCGGCCCAGTAGCGCGGTAAAGACGCGGTGGCCCAGTTGTGGGCGGGGCACGCGTGCGGTCTAGGCGGCAACGGACCAAGGCCAGCGTGACCAGGCCGGCCCATGTTAGGGAAAACCTAGCAACGGTGGCACCAAATTACTAAAAGGCCCCTATACTTACTCTAAATCCACTAAGACCCTATTTGTAAACCTATGAGTCAAGCGCTTTTGTAAAAAGAACATGGTAAAAGGTGCTATTTATGTTTAAGTCTTTTCTACCTTTTCATCATCCTCAAAGCAGAGCACCGGCAGGAGAGGGGCATGGCGACCGGCGACTGACGGCATCCCGTGGGCTATGGCACGGCGGCTAGTGAGGTCAAGCCCTATGGCACCGGCCAGATCAGGCGTGCCCCTGGCTGGGGCGGTGCTGTAGAGCGGAGCCCCGCGGCGACGGAGGTGCCGACACACAGGCATGGGGGAGCCATGGGAAACCATCACCGGCGGCGTCTAGCCAACGCGGGTCATGGAGGTGGACAGGTGCAGCGGTGGCCGAGGAGCAGGCCAAGGCGACGACGCTCCTGGGGCTTGGTGGCACGGCTAGCTCTGGGACGACATGGGGCATCGGTGGCTCCGGCGCTTTACATGGCAGGGCACGGGACAATGGAGCTTCGCGCGCTCACAAGGGGGAAAGGGAAAGGCGACGGGCGGCGATGGTGCTCACACTCGAGGCTCACGGCCATGGCGTATGGGAGCGGGCATGGCATGCTATGGGATAGCGACGTTATGCTATGGTCCAGAGCAGGGAAAGGAGGGGCGACACTACGCGAGTCAATATGGCTCGAGCACGGATGAGCAGCGTGCTCTCGTGGGGTGCCTGCGTGAGCCAAGCCGAGGAGGGAGCAGTGCCACGGAGCTGCAGGAACGGCGCGGCAGGGATGGCAAGGCTGGGGTGGGGTGATGGAGGCTCGGGGTGTGGTAGAGTATGGGGCTTCAGCTTGTGCAAGGTGAGGGTCGGCGATGAAAATTACTCAATGGCCCTAAGCATGGCGGGCCCCAAGAAGGCAGAGGGCAGGGCAGCAGCAAGTGCGGCCATGGCCGAAAGGACGAGAGCGGGGCCAACGAGGAAGCAAGCTCGCGTGCCCAACTGCACGTCCAGTATAGCAGCGGCAGTACCAAGCAGAGAAATAGACACGCAGAGGCAGTCAAGGACACACAACGCAGAGATAGACAAGACCAAGGCAGCAAAAATAGAAAAGGATGGAAGAAAACAACGTGAGTGACCGGCCAACTTCATTAACGCTGAGACAACGCGGCATGCTTCGGCAGCTTTGTAGATCGACAGGACGATACGAGTAGCAGGCCGGCCATCTTTTTCAAAGGCAAAAGACAGCGGCTGCATAGCAGTAGTAAGGACGCTCGCACAAGGTGCCGGACGTAGGACAATAGTGGCATGGACGAGGCGGTGAATAATTGCTATGCAACGAGTACGCTGTACGCCAAGAAAAAAATGAAGCTGTTGTGCTCTCTCACGTCTGTAACGTGTTTCACACCAACCATGTAAATTTATGAAGCGTCCGGACGGGGCAGCTGTCGCGGGCACGTTACCAAATTATCGTAGGGACTAAAACGAGTCTGTACGTACAAACATGTCACTAGACCACGGCTATAAATATATCTCGTTCTATTTATTAATGGATTTTATTTTATTTACAAAAGTTGTTTTCATGCTTAATCTAATAGAACAAACTGTTCGCTGTCTATTGGTTCGAATTATCGTTCGACATTCCTAAATATTTTTACGCACCGAGTAATTTAACTTGGGCGTTACTGGCATCCACAAAACTAAGTCACACCGAATTCACTTATTGACTCAAGTATGTTTTAAATCAAAAATCCGAGAAATCTGTTTTTGAAAATTTTACTTAGGCCTAAATCGCGATGCTAAGTAGCTCGTAACACTAGAGGTGTTACAGAAAAGACATGAATTTTTAAAGGTGGAGTCTTGTCATTAACATGTAGATCAAGTGAGGATGCTGATGGAGTTGCTCTAACGTAACAAACTAGCAAGCAGCGGCGGATTCAACGGTGGGGCGGGCGGGAGGGGGGCTCGAGCCCCCCTATCGATACCGGAGCCCTAGAGTCTCCATAAATTTTTAGTCAAAGTTCTATCGTGTAGGTGGGCTGAGACTTAAGATAAAGCAGCAGTCGGAGGTATGTTGCTGTCGTACTTTTGTTCAGCCCCCCCTAAATTTTTTTCTAGATCCGCCGCTGCTAGCAAGGTTGTCCGCGCAAATTGCATAGATGTCTAGCTTTCTTTTTTTACATCATGATATATATTTTACTTATATAAATAGTTTTGTTTGTTTATTTATAATTTTTTACCACACCATTTGCCTCTGCTGCATCCTCGACATAAACTTCATGTCCCACTTCGTGGTCTTCCTCTTCTCTTCTTTTTTCCCACTTTTATCGCAAGTCATGCAATCTATCGATATTTATAGTTTTCTTATAATCCTAAACCCCACTAGTTATGTATCTCGATGCAAGCTGTTCATATCAGCAATGCATTACCACATGTAATTAAAACTCGTTAGCACATGCAATTGTTCACGTCATAAGACACACAAGTATTTTGTTGTCCACATAAACATGCCGCACAATTCACTAATCTGTAATTTCCAAAGCAACGAGTGGGGTATGCTTTTAGTTTGTCACGGTCAAATCAAGTTGGCATTCGGTTTTCTCCTCTTGAGCTCCATTAATTTCTCAATAAACTACTATCAATGTCGCTCAAACTATTTAACTCTTTCTCTCTTAGGACATGTTTGGGATAGCTCCAAGTATTAAAAATTGTAACACCTCGGGTGTTAGCCTTGCATAACTTGACTTGCATAACATGAGCATGATCATCATGCATTCATAAACAAGCATTTACAATTGAAACATTTGATTGGAACATCTGCAACATTTGCCTGTTATCGCATGTTTCATTAACATATGCAACCTTTCTCGTTATTTCATGTCTCCATGTTTATATTCATATGATCATGAGTGGACACATATACTTGGTTTAAAATGAATCACCAAAAATCTTTTGGCAATGCTTGGGTTAGCAATTAGAGCATTGTTCATGAAAGTCACTTTTCATAATCAAGCCTTTAAGTCATGTTTCATGTGATTACTTTAAATGGCCCTATGAGTGACTACTACATGAAATGATTGAATGACCTTGCAAATTGCTTAAACATGCTTAGGATATCATCATGAACAACTTTGGTATTTAGGGCTAGGGCTAATTTGGTCATTAAGCCAGGCTTTGATGTGTATCATCATTTAAAAGTGACATGTTTGACCAAAGTTGAACTAGGTGTTAGAGACCTTGCATGGAGGAGATCACTAAAGCAATGTTGTAGTGTTTGACATAAGGAACAACTTTTATTTTTAGGTCATGGACTGATTTAGCTTCTAACATGTTTGAATGGGTCCCACAAAAACCAGCAAAATCAGGCTTTCAACACTTAACGAATTTTCTAAGTCTTTGATTGACTGACAGACTAACAGGCCTAGGTTGGGGGTGATTTTTCTCAGTTTCGGTTGAGAATTGGAGCATGATCCTTGAACGAAAGTTGTAGCTGGTACATTAGACTTCAACCTTGATGTACTAAGTTTTCGCTGAAAGCCATTGGTAACGAAGTTGTCATCGTTGCAAAACTCGCTGTCAGGCTAATACGCGCGTGACTGAATCAACTGATGACGCCGTTCAGTGGCCGACCGCCGGCAGAGCCCGCGCGCCGTGTGTCCGCGGCGACGGCCGCGCGTCGCCAACACCCTGATCGCGCAGGCCACGACGTGCCTGGACGCAGCCTTAACCCCGCCCGCGCCTACTCGAGCCATCCCGCGCCCTCATTTCGCATTTCCCGGCCTCTCTTCCTCGCCACAGCAGCAGCCGAGCGCCTCCTCGCTCCGCCGTCGCCATAGCCATGCGCAAGCTCGTGACGAGCCGTCCATTCTTCACTGCAGCAGCACCATTAGCTCCCTAGCAACCTACTACCTCCTCCCATGTCCGCTGGTAGCGCTTGGTAAGCCACCGCAATGCATGTGAGCTCGCCGGAGTTCTGCCGCTAGCCCGTCTCCGTGGCCACGTCGCCACCATCCACCCCAGGCCGCGTTAGGGCGCTAGATAGCTCCGCCGCAGCTCAGTGATGCTCGGCGTAGCATTCGATCGAGCCACCATAGCCCCCACCGGCGTACCGCCGTTGTCCAGCTCCGCCGTGCCGCCATGAACGCCGCCACCGTACTTAGCTCCGTCAATAGGCTCAGCCAAGTGGCTCAATAGATACGCTAGGTCACGAGGGTCATGTAGCGTAGATGTCATCGCTGGCGAAGCTCGCCGTCGACGAGCCATAGCCACGCAGTGCCGAGCAGCGCCGCTGCTCTGTTCGTGGCTCACTGGCATGTGGGGTCCCCTGTCAGGCGGGTCCCACCGGTCAGCGACAGAAGAAGAGAAAGCTAGTTCATTCTTTTCAGATTTAAATCCTAATTTCATGTGTTTTGTTATTTTTGTATCTTCAGTTTGCTGGCTCCAAAAATTGTGAAATAAATTTGTGAGTGTTCATTAGGAAGTGTAGTATTTAGGAAAAATATGTTCTTGACTTGTACAGTAGAAAGTTTTGGAGATTTAAATAGGGATTTGAAATGTGCTTTTGAATGCATTCAAATTTGTTTATTTTATATCTAGAGTTCCCGTGCTCCAAAATTTATGAAATTTTTGTGGTAAGCTAGTCTTAGCATATATGAGCTCTGGTAAAAATTTGAGGACCAGTGCATGTGTAGATTTATAGTTATAGATTTTTCTTTTATGAATAGTTAATCCTTGCATGAATTTTTATAAATTATTTATGAGTCCAAAATTCATGAAATTTGTTGGAAGTAATCCTAGTACCATATGGATGCTAAGAAAAATAGGAAATCTGTTGCTTGACACTTTTCAATAGGGTTTTCCATTTATGCTATTTCAAGCCTTGCTGCCTTGTCATTTTTGCATAGGATGTTCTACTTGGTAAAATGGCATGAAACTTTTACAGTAGTCCTTTGATAGTATTAGTAAGGCACTGTAAATTTGTGAGAATTTATGAAGCACATCTGATATGTGTTTATTATTTAACCTAGATATCGAGATAAAATAATAAAGGCATTTAAATAAATAGTTTGGGCTTCACCATTATATTATCTAAAATGCATTTGGTATGCTTAAACTGTTGGTAGATTCTATGTTGTCAAATTTTGAATGATTTCATGAAGTAGAAGTATTGTTACTTTGTATTGCATATTGAATAGTTTCCGGACAGATTCTGGAGTTTGATAAGTTGCATGTTGAAAATGATGTGTACTGTAAAAATGGTTAATAACAAAGTTGTAGGGAATTTGATAAGCTTTCCAGAAAGTCCAGGATCACTAAAATTGGACTAGTAGGACTCCAGTTATGTGTGAAACAAGTAGCTACTGTTTGTGGCATAATCGATGCATTATGGAAATAGTTAATTAAATAATCGAGAAGAGATATGCACCTACTCAATAAACATGATGCACTTGTTAACATATATGCATTCGTAATACTTATGCCATACTCATGCATCTAGGATCGGAGGAAGAGATCACGTTGCTGGAATTCGAAGAAGCAGAGGAAGGGAATCAGCAGGAGGATCCGCAAGCCGCAGCTCCCGAAGGCGTGGAGCAGAACCCTGAAGAGCTTCCGGAGTGTCCTGACCACCGCCCTACTTCCTTTCTGCGAGGCAAGCCCCGGAGCATTATAAGTCTCCCAGTAATTTACAAATGTTTACTTACGTACTTATGATTGATGCATTAGGTTATAAGAGTTGAATGGAACCACTTGATGCATGTAAATTCCTTGTCCAGATATTAACCCTTTAACCGGTATAGGTCCAGGATCGAATAAATGCTTAGCCATGCTTAGACCGGTAGAAGTCGGATGATGTCCTATCACCTGCGAGATATAGGTGGATACCGGAGCACGGTTGGCTATATCTGCTATTGTGGAACAGAACCATGGGGTAAAAGAAAATTTAGACCGGACGGGAAGTCGATAGAGAGGCAACAAGACATGGAGGTCTTGGGTGTGGATCTATCCCCGTCTGTGTCGATTAAGGACCGTACCGTTGTTGGCGCTTCTGACAAGATTGAACACATGCCTCTCACTTAGCTGGCCAGATAACTCGTTCCGACCGCGAAGCTAAGTAATTCAACTCAGGCCGGAAACCGTTCTGTTGTGCGCTCCTTCCGGGGAACGATCAGACTGAGCCCAAGGGCAGGCTTGGCCTGAGCATCCTAGCATCTGGTGTTCCAGATTGTGCGGCGCGGTATGGACCCGCGAAATGTGTACCTGAGTTGTACCAAAGGTGACCTAAGGCTATCGTGGCTGGTAGACCTGGGTTTGTGTTAGGAATAAATTCCCAGCTGGTTGAAATCGATTCGAATCGCCGTCTCTCCCGGATAGTGAGAAACTTGGCTAGTCCCAACATCGTAGCAACTGTGTTATGAAACATGATGGTTCGGAGGAATATGGAATTACAATACCTGCTATGGTTACTATTGTATGCTTCTAAATGATATACCACATGTTCGGCACAGGATAGTTGCTAATGTAGAAATGGATAGTTATAATTAACCTGATAAAGAAATTGTAACTGTACCATGACTCAATTGCTTTTACGCAAAAATGTTGTCGAGTTACGTCCACTTATACAGCCTTGCATAATCCTTGGAGTCATTTTATTTTTGGTTCATGACGGGTAAGTCTAGCTGAGTACCTTCTCATACTCAGGGTTTATTTTCCCATTGTTGTAGATGGCACTGTGTATCATGGGTATTGTAAGAGTTGCCTCTATCCCGCTGTGGATGAGGAGTAAGCCATGGGCAGGCTTCTTTAGTAATTCCTATCTTTGCTTTTGTGGACGGTGATCTTACTTGGCACTGTATCAAACTATGTTGGAAACTTTATCTTCAAACTTATTTGCTTCCGCTTTATTTATCAAACTCGTTTTGTAATAACTTTTATTCGTACTCTGATGATGACATGTATCTGCGAACTTTATGTAATATGTGGCATGTATGTTGAATCCTGTACAATCTTGGTTGTTGTAAATCGTTTATCGAGACCCGTCGTGGTACTCGACGGACTACCGAGTTTATATGGGTTCAAGTATGACAGTGCGACCGCTTGTGGGCTACCATTGTACTTGTATTCTTATAAATTGGTCGGTTCTGCGACAGCTGGCATCAGAGCAAGATTCAACGTTAATTGTCACAAGTGTATTTAAAACAAAAGTTTTTGTTTTCCAAAAACCCTTCTCTAGCAACTAATAGTTATATAATAGGTATTTGAAATCTAAAGTGTGCCAATGATCACTTTCCTTATGCCCAAATTAAGGACTATTAGGTGGCTATTTAAGTACTAACATGGGGGTTTTTACTTCGTCGTCCATACGGCGTGCTATAGTATGGATGCCGTTCACTTGAGTGGTAATGTATGGATCAAATGCCTCTACGCTAAGGTAAGATCATGAGTGTATGACCGCAAGATGTGAGCGGGCGGTCAGGAAGAGTTAGCTTTGGTACGGCTATGTATGCATGCTTGCATGTGTATATGGAACGTATTTAATTGTGGGTTTAAATTAATTGTCGGGTAGATTGATACGGAAGTATATGTATGGGTATACATATATGGAAGTATTTACAATTACATTATGTATATTTCATTATGGGTTTAGGGCTGAAATGAAATTTTATGCAGGTACACTAACAACGAAATGTGTAGCTCGACTAGTTACGCTAATTATGAGAGAACGTATGTATGCCACCGTGTCTACCGTTAGAAACAAATTTTTTCCTAAGTTTGTGAGGACGTACGGAACGAGCATGCATCATGATAATTACCATGCACATAACTACATTGTTCCTCCCCTTATAAAATCTTACTCGGTTATGTAACTCTTATCCATTATGGCATTGTCTCACCAAGGGGTACATGTTAATGGTGCAGATGGCACGCACCAAGCAGACTGCTCGCAAGTCCACCGGAGGCAGAGCTCCTAGTCGTCAGCTTGCTCCACGTACCTGTCAACGTCACACGTTCCTTGGAGAGTTTGGGATGCCTACACTCTTGTGGAGAGTGCTAAGCTATGTAGGCTATCCTGATGGAATGGAACCTCGCTACTTCTGGGTGAATGAGCAGTTGGGAGAAGGTCTCTTAGTTACTGTAGAGGCCATTGTTTGCCCCCGAGGTGACGATTCTAAGTGGACAGGCTAGTGTTATGAGTCAACTGGCAGGACTGCTGAAGAAGCAGCTGGCAGGGCAGCCTTTGGGATCTTGAGGGATATCATGGATCGTTTTCCTCAGGAGCTGGCAGCCGCTTTGGTTGGAGTCTTTCCGAGGGGCAACCCCTCCACTGACTCATGGCAGCAGGCAAGAGGAAGACCCTTGGAGATTGGTGCAGCAGAAGGGCAGAACAGTGATAACCCTACCATGAGCGCCATGTTCGCAATGATGAGAGTGTTAGATGGAGTAGAAGGTAGCCTCAAACGTGTGTCTGGTGCTCTTGGTCATGCCCGCGAGGGTCGACGTCAGCTTTAGAGGAAGCATGACGTCGAGATTGAGAGGCTCACTGAAGAGATGACTCGGTTAACTCACCAGCGGAATGCTGCTTGGTCCAGGGAAGATGTCCTGAGAGCTCGACAGTTTGAGCTGGGGCAGCAGCTGGCCAATGCAGAAGAATACAACAATAATCTGCATGAATAGGTTCATCTACTGAACAATCAGCTCCACCCTTATGTCCCACCTGGAGCCGCAGAAATGGATCTAGAAGGGTACGAGGAAGAAGAAGAAGAAGTGGAGCCTAAAGAAGAAGTAGAACCTGAGGAAGGAGATGATCCTGCGTCTGACCTTGATAGTGATCATGATGAGGATTAGATCGCTTAGTACTTAGTGGAAGGTCTAATGTATCACCTTTATTCATGTAATGGACCTGTAGTTCGATTTTGGCATTAGTAACCCAATTATCATGTAATGTTGATTAATCGCAAGTTTGGTTGAACATCAATGCAATTCCAGTCCTTTGTTGGTGATCATGAATTAAATTTGCATGCATTATGAGCGCGATAAGTGGTCTAATTGGGGATGTCATGTTGCGGGAATGAAGTGTTATGCCTCTATTTTTATTGTGATTTTGAGAATTTTCTACAGTAATTTCAGTTTGGCATGAGTACCTAATTCATCTGCAATCTCTTGGCATCAACCAATAATCGCTTATTGTTGCAACTTCGCAGATGACGCGCACCCGTGCTGGAGCTGGTGGCAGCCAGGATGGCAACCATGACGACTTGCCACCCCCACCTCCACCGTCTGCTCAGGAATTCTTTACCCAGTTCCTAGAGAGCCAGAGGACAATGGAGGAAGCTTTGCGCCTCATCACGCAAAACACTGCTCGTGGCCACCCACATCAACCAGGGGCCGAGCCCAATCAGCACAGTACATTCAAGGAGTTTCTAGATACGAAGCCTCCAATCTTTAAGGTGGCTGAGGAACCACTGTAGGCCGATGAGTGGCTGAATACCATTGAGCAGAAATTCCGTCTGCTGAGGGTCACGAGGCACCTGAAAGCTGAATATGCTTCTCATCAGCTACAAGGACCAGCAGGAATCTGGTGGACGCACTTCCTGTCGTCTCTACCTGCTAATGCGCGAGTTACCTAGGAATAGTTCAAGCTGGCTTTTAGGGGGCACCATATTCCCCCAGGCCTGATGCACATGAAAGCCGCCAAATTTATGAGGCTCACTCAAGGAACAAAGTCACTCACAGAATATATGCACGCATTCAACAACTTGTCAAGATATGCTCCCAGTTTCGTGGATACTGAAGAGAAAAAGATAGAGAGTTTCAAGCAAGGTTTGGGTACCAAACTGATGAAGACTATGGCAAATTCTAGATGTGCCACGTACAATGAGTTTATTAGTGATGCCTTGACCCAAGAAAACCACAACAACATGCATGCAGTTGCTAAGGGTCGCAAAAGGACATATGAGGCCGGTGCATCTAGATCTTTCCAGTCAAAAGCACCTTTCACAGCTAGGCCACAATTCCGTCCACCTGCACCCAAGTTCAGGCCTCCACCACCTAAAGCTCAGAATAATAGGCCACAGAAACCATTCCGTAAGGCATTCACTATTGCCTTACCAAAAGGTAATGGCAATCAGGACAACTCCACCAGATTCAGAAGTAATCAACCATGTTTCAACTACAACCAACTGGGTCATTGGTCCAAGGAGTGCCCCCACCCCAAGAGGAATGGCAACCCAAATCAGAACAATTAGAGGCAGGTGAATGCCAGGGCACGTCAGGGACAAGTGCATTATACCGCTGTGGAGGAAGTGCCCGCCGGAGAAGTTGTCACGGCTGGTATGTTTCTTGTCAACAAGCATCCCGCTATTGTTTTATTTGATTCGGGAGCTTCTCATTCATTTATGAGTCAAGCATTTGCATCTAGACATGATCAAGAAATAATTGAAGTAAGTAAAGGGGGTTATAACATAAGTTCAGCAGGGGGTACGGTTACTACCAAAAAGATAGTCAAAAATGTACTCATCTTGATACAAGGGAGGGAGTACACCACGGATTTGATAATATTGCCCGGGTTATCGATAAGTGTAATCTTAGGCATGAATTGGATGAAGGATCATGGTGTTCTTATTGACACTAGCACCCGCACTATTATGTTGAGAGAACCCAAGGGAGGGAATGCTTTTCTAGTCCCACTCTCCCGCGATTTCAAACCACAACATTTAGCCTATGCTATCCAAACCACCACAATATGTGATATCCCTGTGGTTTGTGAGTTTCTGGATGTATTTCCAGAGGAATTACCGGGTCTACCCCCGGATAGGGATGTGGAATTTAAGATTGAATTAGTGCCAGGTACCGCACCCATATCCAGAAGGCCCTATAGAATGCCACCCAATGAGTTAGCGGAACTTAAGGTTCAATTGCAAGATCTATTGGACAAGGGTCTTATCCAACCTAGCTCATCTCCGTGGGGATGTCCAGCCTTATTTGTGAAAAAGAAGGATAAGTCACTGAGAATGTGTGTAGATTACAGACCACTCAATGCGGTGACCATCAAGAACAAATATCCATTGCCCCGCATCGACATCTTGTTCGATCAGCTAGCGAAGGCAAAGGTATTCTCCAAAATTGACTTGAGATCAGGTTACCATCAGATAAAGATCAGACCGGAGGATATACCTAAAACTGCTTTCTCTACTAGGTACGGCTTATACGAGTATTTGGTTATGTCTTTCGGACTAACAAATGCTCCAGCCTACTTCATGTACCTGATGAACTCGGTATTCATGCCCGAACTTGATAAGTTCGGGGTCGTGTTTATCGATGACATATTGATTTATTCAGAAAATGAGTCAGATCATGAGGAGCATCTGAGGATTGTCCTTTCCAGACTGAGGGAGCATAAGCTATATGCCAAGTTTAGCAAATGTGAATTTTGGATGAGCAAAGTACCTTTCTTAGGTCACATTTTATCAAGAGATGGAATCTCAGTAGACCCATCAAAAGTACAAGAGGTCATGGATTGGAAAGCCCCAACTTCGGTTCATGAAGTTCAGAGTTTTCTAGGGTTAGCAGGGTACTATCGTCGGTTTATTCCAGATTTCTCAAAGATAGCTAAGCCTATGACCAGACTACTTCAGAAAGACGAGAAGTACAAATGGACACCAGAATGTGAAACAGCTTTTCACACCCTTAGAACTTTGTTGACTACAGCACCTGTGCTAGCACAACTAGACATTGAAAAGCCTTTTGATGTATTTTGTGATGCATCGGGAATAGGTTTAGGATGTGTGCTTATGCAAGAAGGGAGAGTAATTGCATATGCTTCTCGGCAATTGAGAAAACATGAAGTCAACTACCCTACACATGATTTGGAACTTGCAGCCATTGTCCATGCATTAAAGATATGGAGACATTACTTGTTGGGCAATGTATGTCATATCTATACCGACCACAAAAGCCTCAAGTATATCTTTACCCAGCCTGAGCTGAACATGAGACAACGAAGATGGTTAGAATTGATTAAGGACTACAATTTAGAAGTGCATTACCATCCGGGTAAAGCAAATGTAGTAGCTGATGCACTTAGTCGGAAGTCTCATTGCAACACTGTGGAAGCATTATTGGAAGATGGATTCAACTTGTTACATCCTGCTGTACTACACAATATCACAATCAGTTGTTCACTTGAGGGCAAAATCATAGAGCTACAGCAGATAGATGTAGGAATAAGTCACATCAAGAGAAAAATGCAAGAGCAGGAAACCAAACATTTTAGATTGGACGAAAGAGGTGTATTATGGTTTGAGGACCGACTAGTGGTACCAAAAGACCGGGAGCTAAAGAATCAAATTTTAGCTGAAGCTCACTCGTCCAAATTGTCCATCCATCCGGGTAGTAGTAAGATGTATCAAGATTTAAAAACCCGTTTTTGGTGGACTAAGATGAAGAAAGAGATCACAGCCTATGTTGCTAGGTGTGATAACTGCAATAGAGTAAAAACTGTCCATATGAAAACTGTGGGATTACTTCAACCATTGCCTATTCTAGGATGGAAATGGGAGGAAATCAGCATGGACTTTATCACAGGCCTTCCAATGATGCCAAAAGGTCACGATTCAATCTGGGTCATTGTTGATCGTCTCACCAAGTCAGCACACTTTATACCCATGAACACACGGTATATAGTTGGAAAATATGCTGAGATATATGTTTCCCAGATCGTGAGACTGCATGGAGTACCCAGGACTATAATCTCAGATCGAGGACCACAGTTCATAGCTCATTTCTGGGAGCACTTACACCAGGCTTTGGGAACCAAGCTAATCAGAAGTTCAGCTTATCATCCGTAAACTTCAGGACAGACAAAGCGATTGAACCAAATCCTAGAAGATTTACTTAGAGCTTGTGTTATATCTTCAAAAGGTTCATGGGAGAAATGGTTACCTTTAGCTGAATTCTCCTATAACAACAGTTATCAAGCGAGTATCAAAATGGCTCCATTTGAAGCCTTGTATGGTAGAAAGTGCAGAACTCCATTGAATTGGATTGAGCCCGGTGAAAGGAGATACTTTGGTATTGATTTTGTCAATGAAGCCGAAGAGCAAGTACGTATCATCCAACAACATATGAAGGCAGCTCAATCAAGACAGAAGAGTTATGCCGATAGAAGAAGAAGACCACTAACTTTCGAAGTGGGTGACTATGTATACTTGAGAGTATCACCCATGAAAGGTGTGAAAAGATTTGGGATGAAAAAGAAGCTTTCACCAAGATATGTAGGGCCATACAAAATTTTGGAACGAAAAGGAAATGTTGCGTATAAGTTACAACTACCACCAGAGATGAGTGCAATCTTTGATGTGTTCCATGTTTCTCAGTTAAAGAAATGTCTTCGAGTACCGGAAGAAGCTATTGCACCCACCAACGTACAGCTTCAATCGGATTTGACCTATGAAGAAAAGCCAATTCGAGTATTAGAAGAGATGTAGAGAGTAACAAGGAGTAAGATTATTAAGTTCTATAAGGTGGTGTGGAACAATCATAGTGAACAAGATGCTACGTGGGAAAGAGAAGATTATCTACGAGAAGTTTATCCTGCCTTTTTCCAAGAATGGTAGGTCTTGCAAATCTCGGGACGAGATTTTTATAAGGGGGAGGGGATGTAACACCTCGGGTGTTAGCCTTGCATAACTTGACTTGCATAACATGAGCATGATCATCATGCATTCATAAACAAGCATTTACAATTGAAACATTTGATTGGAACATCTGCAACATTTGCCTGTTATCGCATGTTTCATTAACATATGCAACCTTTCTCGTTATTTCATGTCTCCATGTTTATATTCGTATGATCATGAGTGGACACATATACTTGGTTTAAAATGAGTCACCAAAAATCTTTTGGCAATGCTTGGGTTAGCAATTAGAGCATTGTTCATGAAAGTCACTTTTCATAATCAAGCCTTTAAGTCATGTTTCATGTGATTACTTTAAATGGCCCTATGAGTGACTACTACATGAAATGATTGAATGACCTTGCAAATTGCTTAAACATGCTTAGGATATCATCATGAACAACTTTGGTATTTAGGGCTAGGGCTAATTTGGTCATTAAGCCATGCTTTGATGTGTATCATCATTTAAAAGTGACATGTTTGACCAAAGTTGAACTAGGTGTTAGAAACCTTGCATGGAGGAGATCACTAAAGCAATGTTGTAGTGTTTGACATAAGGAACAACTTTTATTTTTAGGTCATGGACTGATTTAGCTTCTAACATGCTTGAATGGGTCCCACAAAAACTAGCAAAATTAGGCTTTCAACACTTAACGAATTTTCTAAGTCTTTGATTGACTGACAGACTGACAGGCCTAGGTTGGGGGTGATTTTTCTCAGTTTCGGTTGAGAATTGGAGCATGATCCTTGAACGAAAGTTGTAGCTGGTACATTAGACTTCAACCTTGATGTACTAAGTTTTCCCTGAAAGCCATTGGTAACGAAGTTGTCATCGTTGCAAAAACTCGCTGTCAGGCTAATACGCGCGCGACTAAATCAACTGACGACGCCGTTCAGTGGCCGACCGCCGGCAGAGCCCGCGCGCCGTGTGTCTACGGCGATGGCCGCGCGTCACCAACGCCCTGATCGCGCAGGCCACGACGCGCCTAGACGCAGCCTTAACCCCGCCCGCACCTGCCTGAGCCATCCCGCGCCCTCATTTCGCATTTCCCCGGCCTCTCTTCCTCGCCGCAGCAGCAGCCGAGTGCCTCCTCGCTCCGCCGTCGCCATAGCCGTGCGCAAGCTCGTGACGAGCCATCCATTCTTCACCGCAGCAGCACCATTAGCTCCCTAGCAACCTACTACCTCCTCCCATGTCCGCTGGTAGCGCTTGGTAAGCCACCGCAACGCATGTGAGCTCGCCGGAGTTCCACTGCTAGCCAGTCTCCGTGGCCACGTCGCCACCGTCCACCCCAGGCCGCGTTAGGGCGCTAGATAGCTCCGCCGCAGCTCGGTGTGCTTGGCGTAGCATTCGATCGAGCCACCATAGCCCCCACCGGCGTACCGCCGTTGTCCAGCTCCGCCGTGCCGCCATGAACGCCGCCACCGTACTTAGCTCCGTCAATAGGCTCAGCCAAGTGGCTCAATAGATGCGCTAGGTCACGAGGGTCATGTAGCGTAGATGTCATCGCCGGCGAAGCTCGCCGTCGATGAGCCATAGCCATGCAGTGCCGAGCAGCGCCGCTGCTCTGTTCGTGGCTCACTGGCATGTGGGGTCCCCTATCAGGCGGGTCCCACCGGTCAGCGACAGAAGAAGAGAAAGCTAGTTCATTCTTTTCAGATTTAAATCCTAATTTCATGTGTTTTGTTATTTTTGTATCTTCAGTTTGCTAGCTCCAAAAATTGTGAAATAAATTTGTGAGTGTTCCTTAGGAAGTGTAGTATTTAGGAAAAATATGTTCTTGACTTGTACAGTAGAAATTTTTGGAGATTTAAATAGGGATTTGAAATGTGCTTTTGAATGCATTCAAATTTGTTTATTTTATATCTAGAGTTCCTGTGCTCCAAAATTTATGAAATTTTTGTGGTAAGCTAGTCTTAGCATATATGAGCTCTGGTAAAAATTTGAGGACCAGTGC